>NW_015640094.1:394502-395691 GCF_001515625.1 Sinocyclocheilus rhinocerous | reverse complement strand
AGGGAGAGAGATACTAACTTCATGCCCTGCTGGAACACAGAGTTGCGGCGAGTCTTGCAGATGATGACGTCGGCCCACTGCACCACCACGATACTGACGAAGAAAGCCGTGTGACAGGTGAACTCCACAATCTTCCTCTGCTCATACGTCTGACAGAAAGATTACATTTATGATTACACACTCTTATATGCTCCATGTTCGCATACACTACTGTTCAAAAGTTTGGGTTCAGAAAGATTTGACATTTAAAAAAATAAATAAATAAAAGATGACTCAAGGATGCAATTAATTGATCACAAGTGATGGAAAGACATTTATAATGTTACAAATGATTTCTATTTCAAATAAATGCTGTTCTTTTGCATTTTCTATTTGTCAAAGAATCCTGAAAAAAAAAATGTATCGTGGTTTCCACAAAAAATATTAACACAACTGTTTTCAACATTTATAAATATAATGATTAGGCTTCACGAGTTTCAAATCAGCATATTAGAATGATTTCTGAAGGATCATGTGAATACATTTTAAAATATTTAAATAGAAAAAGTTATTTTATGTTGTAATACTATTTCACAACATACTGTTTTTACTGTATTACTGTATTTGTGATTAAATAAATACAGCTCTGGTGATTTTTTTTTCTCAAAAATAAACAAATAAAACTTACCAACCCCAAACTTTTGAATGGTAGTGTATATTACATTTTTATGTTTTGCTAGATTTGTTTAGATCAGCGTTCTTTTAGTATCAATGAGATTATAGATTTTATTAATGGTTTACATGATTTGTTGAAGTTTAAAATTTTTTTTTTGTTAAAGTCAGTAATTTTTCACGTTTTTGTAATTTTTATTAGTTTTTGTTTTTTTAGTATGTACTGTATATATAGTTTTTTTTTTATTCCAGCTTTAGTTTGAGTTATTTTAGTACATCAAGTTAAACGAAATAAAAATGAGAAATGATGCCTCTGAACCTAGCTGAAATAAAATAAGTCTTGTATATTTTATTTTATTTAATTTAACACTTATTTTATTTCAAATAACAAGAATGTTTTTTTTTTTTATCGTTATGGTTTTATTCATATTAGTTTCAGTTAGCTATAATAATCCTGGTTTAGATATCTCAATCATCTATAATCTTTTTTTTTTTTTTTTTTTTTTTTTTTAAATTTTTTTTTTTAAATTTTTTTTTT
>NW_015640094.1:392507-394269 GCF_001515625.1 Sinocyclocheilus rhinocerous | reverse complement strand
ATGTTTAGGCTATACAGGGCTTTAGACTCATTCTTTCCACTGGTCGCTCTTTTGCGACTAACTTTCTCAGTTGGTTGCACGAGTTTTTTTTTTTTTTTTTTTTTTTTCTACAATGCCAAACACTTGTGAAATATCTCTGTGAGTGTGTTTGAACAGCAATCTATAGATGCATCCTTATGAATAAGCTTATCTTAGTTGCACTTCCTGTCTTGAAAATCTGCATGTTCTCCTGTATGGTTTTGTTTTCTTGTACAGTATGTCAAAACCAGATAATAGCTAAGACGGAAGCCTTAGGCCAATGACAGGCCAACACTTTTGTTTGTCTCTTTATAGAAGCATCTGCTAAATTAATAAATGTAAAATGCAATGTACCTTGCTTTGGTCAAGAGCATCTGCCAAATGCATAAATGTCAAAGCTGTTCTATCAAATATGTGTATAGCTTGTGTCATCTGATGCAGTGCAGTGTAGCTCTTCAGCATGTTTACCCATTGCTGTCCGTAACTGTCCTCCAGGTCATTGTTAGAGCGATCGTCCCAGTTCAGCCGGATGCCCACCAGCAGACTGGGAAGCCAGCCGTTCTCAGCCAGAATCACGAAATAACTGAAAAATCCTCCCAGGGCCTGAATCATACCTATATATGACAGGAAGTCACTTTTATTCAGGTCATTTTGGGTCAGTAGACCAGTTGGTCTCTTTCTACAGCAGTTTATCCAAAGCCGAACTAAAAGACATTTTTTAATAATGTAGCAGCTCACTAACCGATCTGTCCATAGGCGATGCTGATGAGACGCTCGTTCACCAGCTTGTCCCTGTGGGGGTTACGAGGCTGCCGCTTCATGATGTCACTCTCTGCTGCTTCATAAGCCAATGAGATTGCAGGGACCTGAGATGGAAAGTAATGATTGGTTAATATAACAAGGGAGTGTATTTCAGAAAAAAGGTGAGAATTATAACTAGAAAAGAACAGTTCCAGTTACATTGACCAATATGTTCATTATTGAAATAAAGACATTAGATTGAGAGTGTGTGTGTGTGTGTGTGTTTGTGTGTGCGTGTGTGTGTGTGTGTCTCACCATGTCAGTGCCCATTGTGTGTGTGTATGTGTGTGTGTGCGTGTGTGTGTCTCACCATGTCAGTGCCCAGGTCAATGCAGAGGATGGTGATGGTTCCCAGAGGAAGAGGAATGTTGACTAAGATGAAGAACAGGAAGGGAGTGATCTCAGGGATGTTGCTGGTCAGTGTGTAAGCGATGGACTTCTTCAGGTTATCAAAGATCAGACGACCTGGGAGAGAACAAAATGTAAACAGACTTCACCATTACCTGAGTCAAAGTCGTTTCTCTCATTCTTCTGGACTGTGTTCCTGTGCTTTTCCAAAATTTGTCAAGACATTTTGCTTGCAAAGAAGTGTCGTGCATATAATAAAAAATATATAAGTCATATGATTGTATTTAATATTAATACATATTTCAAAATCTAAAAACTATAAAAGCCTTTTTTATGAAAGTGACTATACAAAAACATGCTCAGTGTGTTTATTAATCGGTTTAAATGTCACCAACTTAATTTTTTGTTTACATTTTGTTGATTTTATTTATCAAAGCATTAAAAACGATACTATACTAAAACTATTTGATACATATAAATCAATAAATACAAATAACACAATTAATACAAATATTAATTTGTACTTGTTATTTTTATTAATCCTGTTTTTTGGTTTTCTGTAATTATCTGGATTTTAATTCAGATTTTTTTTTTT
>NW_015640094.1:387894-392235 GCF_001515625.1 Sinocyclocheilus rhinocerous | reverse complement strand
TTTTTTTTTTTTTTACATTTATTGAATATAACCCACAAGTAATTTATTGAATATAACCATAACATGGTTATATATAATGTTTAATTTGAATTAATACAAATAAAAATAATATTTGATATGCTTTTTTCAAAAAGTTAATATAAAGACATTCTCAATTGTGTTTACTATTTAATTTGAAATATTACCTAGTTTTCTTCAAAGTTGTTGTCGTTTTCAAAATATTAAGCTATATTATACTATACTATACTATACTATAATAAAACTGTTTTTATTAATATTATTTATTGTTTTGTATAATATAATATTATATTATATTATGAATGTTTTATGGACCTCAGGTAGACTAGCAACCACTAGATTTGTGAAATGTGATGGCGCTCCAATTAAAGAATAAATAATGAAATCCAGGTCATAGATGAAAATAATTGCCTCATATGAGCTGCCTTCATTTTCTGGCTTGCTCTGGATTTCTGTCTATCTTTCCCATATCCTTTGTCTCCCTCCCTCTCTTACCTTCCTCAACTCCAGTAACGATGGATGCAAAGTTGTCGTCCAGCAGGATCATGTCTGCAGCCTGCTTGGAGACGTCTGAGCCAGAGATCCCCATAGCAACACCGATGTCTGCCTTCTTCAGAGCGGGCGAGTCGTTCACTCCATCACCAGTCACTGCCACAATGGCGCCCTAAACGACACAGAGAGAGTGTAAAAACATAAGTCAGTTGTTTCCCTTGATATTTTAATCATGACTAATAATGAACTACAGTTAGATTTCAATCCTTTGCGTGTGGTATTTAGGTGTGCACCTGTCTCTGGCAGCCCTCCACGATGATGAGCTTCTGTTGGGGAGAGGTCCTGGCGAACACAATCTCGGTGTGATTCTTCAGCACTTCATCCATCTGGTCCTGCGAGAGATCCTTCAGATCTGAGCCGTGGATCACACAGGCTTTAGCATCCCTGACAACACACCCATGAAGAATACCAAATGAAGACTCGCTCTCTGGTTGTATCAAAATCAGACAAACTGTACAGCTGCTGTTATTTTGATCAAAAGGAGCCGGAAGTATTAGACAAATCACATTATTCAGAATTCGGTCTTTTTTGCACGACTTCCCATGTAGCTAGATAATGTACCTACACTAGTATGGGGCAAAATCATGTTTTTCCATTGATGGACATTCAAAAGTGGCTATATTTGCAAAAATAAGTTGCAAATATTAATCCCAAACCAGTAATCCGATTGGTTGATAGGAAAACATAAAAAACATGCCTATCCAGGAAAACATCCTTGGGAAAATCATGAAAGTTAAGTACTGGCTTCCTTAGCGTCTGTGATATTTTTATCCATAGTATATTATCAAAGTATACAGGAAATTATATCAGTGAAGATACAAAATGGGACAGTGGAGTTTAAATCAGAAATTTGAGTTTCGAATACGATGCAGTAGGCTTTATAGGGTTTTTATGCTCTACCTGGGGTTGACCTGGCTGACGGGAATATTAAGGCGAGCGGCGATATCCTCCACGGTCTCGTTACCCTCAGAGATGATCCCCACACCTTTAGCGATGGCCTTGGCTGTGATGGGATGGTCACCTGTCACCATGATGACTTTGATTCCAGCGGAGCGACATTTGCCCACGGCGTCTGGGACGGCGGCTCGGGGCGGGTCAATCATGGACATCAGGCCCACAAAGCACAGGTTGTCTGTCTGGAAGTTAATGTCGTCTGTGTCGAAGGCGAATCCTTTGGGGTACTTGTCCTCAGGCATGAACAAGTGGCAGAAACCTGGATGGAAGGAGGAAAAAAGGCAGTCAGAAACACTTTTGAAGATCCACGGTTTTGTTTTTTTCATTTGTCTTGGATTTATATTTTTGTAGAGTATAAAGTTTTTGTCTCAGGAAACAGAAAAGCACATGCACATCCAATACTGTAGTTTGACTTTCATATCCCCCACGTCACATCTCTGTATTTCTCACCCAGCACTCTTTCTCCCAGTCCTCCGAGCTCCAGGTAGGCGTTCTGGAAGGCCTCCTTTAACTCCTCGTCCATGGGCTGCTCTTTGCCCTGCACCATGATGGTGGAGCAGCGGTCCAGGATGCGCTCTGGCGCCCCCTTCATCACCAGCAGGTAGTGGCTGTCAGTATTCTCATCCGTCTCGTGCACTGAGAGCTGGTGTGAAAACACATCCGAGAATGAGTGTTGATGAGAACAGAATAATCTGATAAATGTGAATAAAGATGAGCTTGTTTAATCATTCATCAGAATAAAAAGAAATATCTTAGAGAAATGGACTAAATGGACAGCTGTAGTTTTCTTTAGATAAAAATCCTTCCTAATCAATTTAATAAATTAAAATTAAAATGATGGGCTAAACCAGGGGCGTCGCTAGGCCCTTTAGGGAGGGGGCTTAGGGGGGCTTTAGGGAGTGCGTTTTTCAATCAGATTCGGCAGAGCGTTAAGCCGCCAGCGTCAGAGGACAAGGTGTGTGCGTTTATTGATAGATAAATAATGTAATGATATCTGCATCTGTTCAGTTCTTTGTCATAAATGCAGTTTATAGTGATGCGGGAATAATACAAGACAGTTTCCCATCCACTCATTCAAACGTCTTATCAGAGAAAATGACAGAGAAACATTGTTTAAAACACTGAGTTATTTCGTTCAAATAAATAATAATAACCCAGCAGCTGATTGCATTATAGACTGTTTATTAGCCTTAGAAAAAAAGGATTTGCGTTATGTCATTTTTGAAGTGTTTAGAAGTGTAGCCATGAACTAGCTCACCTTACAGCTAACAGCCAAAACATTAGCATTTGCATGAAAAATATCTACACAGACACACAATAAACAATTTAACTTTGATTAGTTTAACTACAAAGCAGGAATTGCCATTACAAAAATAAATGTAGTATAAAAAAGTTACTTTTTTTATCTCAAAATGTGTTTTTCTCCTCTAAAATCTGGACACGGTGTGTGCGTTTATTGATAGATTGTAATGATATCTACATCTGTTCAGTTCTGTGTCATAAATGCAGTTTAATGTGATGCGGGAATTATACAAGACCATTTCCCATCCATTCATTCAAACGTCTTATCAGAGTAAATGACAGAGACCAAGAAACATTGTGGGGTTATTTCGTTCAAAAAAATAATAATGACCCAGCAGCTGATTGCATCGTAGACCTATATGTATTAGCCTTAGTAAAAGGGATTTGCGTTATGTCATTTTTGAAGTGTTTAGAAGTGGCAAAGTGACTGATTAATGTGCTGTTATTATTATTATTATTATTATTTTAAAATGGCAAAAAAGAGGAATGGTTTAATATGGGGCACATCAAACATTATGCCAATCTAGACAATTACTGTAATCTAGGTTTGTCTATATTCTAAATTAATATTAATGAATATGATCTGAATATTTAAAATGATTTAAAATTAAATTATTCAGGGGCTGACTTGATGAGCATGTAGAATCTATACTGTATAGGCCTATGTTTCTGCTTATTTTAGTATACAAACAATATATTAATGCCCAGTTTCAAAGACAAGGTTTAAGCCTTGTCCCAGACTAAAATGCATGTTTGAGCTCTCTTAACGGAAAGCAACTTTCAACTGACATACTATCTTACTGTAATAAATAAATAAATAATATAATATAATAATATACCCCCCGCCCGCCCCGACTGGGGGCTGAGCCCCCATAATATTAAAATCCTAAAAACGCCCCTGGGCTAAACTGTAGTTTTCTTTAGATTGAATCATTCATAATCAATTTAATACGGTAAAATGATTAAAGTATAGTTATTAAAGTATTGTCAGCAGACAAAAATTCATTAGTATTTAATAACATTTTCTCTATTTTTTTAAAAAAATATATATTTTAAATATAGTTGTTAGTAGAAATTAAATATATTTGGAAAGCTGGGAAGTTGAGAAGTTGTGTCCTGTGGTGTGAATATAATCCATCTAAAACCATTTTAAACAATATTTAGCTATTTAAGAGATTATTTAAAAACAAATAATAAAATAAATGATAAATGAAAATATTTGTAATTTAAATGTGTGTGTATGTATATATATATTAGGGGTGGAATGGTTCGCGGAAAAAAATCGAACCGTACGGTTCTCCACACACGGTTCGGCACGCGCTAGGACCTCGGTTCAACGCTTTACTCTATTGTATTTATTTGTGCTGTTGCTTGTAGTTAGATATATTATTCTTATTTTCTTTATTTTTATTTGACAGTATCGTTTTTGCCTAAACATAGCACATACCAAACCGTACCGAAACCGTGATACGAACCGAACCGTGAGTAAGTTGAACCGTTCCACCCCTAATATAT
>NW_015640094.1:381669-387793 GCF_001515625.1 Sinocyclocheilus rhinocerous | reverse complement strand
ATATATATATATATATATATATATATACACCCAGATAGCACACGTACATCTGCAAGATGTCTGTTAAAGATCACTTGATCTGGAAAGCATCTGCTGTTTACAAACATCTGACAGGCATCTGTAAGATGTCAGTTTTACATTCTAAACCTTAAAGACATCTAATAGACGTCTATATGACATCTGATAGGAGACGTCCTATAGACGTATTGCAGATGAGCAAACACTCTAAAAAATACGTCTTGCAGATGTAAATGCAGACGTCAAATAGACATCTCCGTGATGTACGTGTGCTATCAGGGTATATTATATATATATTATATATATATATATAAAATAACTGTAAAAAGTTTTAATACGGTGATAAAAACGATGATGCACTTAAAGTAAATCATGACAGGACCTACAATATACATTTTTTCTTACTCACTGATATAAAATATTAACGTAAATCTAGTTAAAATTATTTTTAAAAAAGTTAAAATAATACTGTATCATACTGTTATTGCTTTGAGTTCCACTATATTTACCTTGAAAAATAACTATGAAATTTCTGATACACCAAAACTATAAAAGTTTTTTTCCCCAATTTTATTTTGCAACAGTAAATATATACAATATTATTTCAAGTATTAAGTGAACGTTACATTGACTGAATGTTAACAAGTGAATGGATTCTGGATTCAGTCACGTCGGATACTAAACAGTAAACAAACCTGGTATTTGTTGGTGGAGTTGAAGGGAATTTCAGCCACTTTCTTGTTCTTGTCCCTCATGACTTTGACGGAGCCACAGGAGAGCTCGATGCACTTGAGAAGAGCCGATTCAGAGGCGTCCCCCGCGACATCACGCTTCAGGATGGGCAGAGAGTCCTGTCCCGCCTTAAACACGGCTCTGTTACAGAGCGACGCCACACGGGCCAGAGACAACCAGGTCCCAGAGCTCTTGTCAAAGGACGCACCTATTAGAGAACACACTCGGGATCAATATAGTATCAATCTATAGCTTAGCAACCAGCCAGAACAGCCTAGAAACAGCTAGAACACAATAAATCTACATTACCATTCAAAGGTTTTTATGTTTCGTATGCTCACCAAGGCTGCATTTATTTGATTAAAATACAGTAAAAACAGTAATATTGTAAATATTTCTAAATATAAAATAACTGTTTTGTACTGTGATGTATTGTATAATGCAGTTTATTTTTGTGATGCAAAGCTGAATGTTTAGCATCATTACTTCAGATGATCCTTCAGAAATCATTCTAATATGCTGATTTGCTGCTCAAGAAACATTTATTTTTTATTATCAATGTTGAAAACAATGCATATTTTTGTGGAAGCCGTGATACTTTTCTTTTTAGGATTCTTTGATAAGTAGAAAGTTCACAAGAACAACAATAATTTGCAATAGATATCTTTGGTAAAATATTACTTTAGAGATAATATTATAGTTTTTTAAATAATATTTTGAATTATATTTCTAGCTCTTTTTATATTGTCCGCTTTCATTTTTTAAATTTATATATATATACATATTTATATTTCCCCCGGTTGGTTTACAGTTGGTTTTGGTTTGTTTTTTTAAATGGTGTTAGTTTTATTTAAGAACAATAACCCTGCTTTGGTAACATTTGAAATGCCTTGACTGACACTACTGATCTATTTATTGCATCCTTAGCGCTTATACTAGCGTCTCACCCGACTGATCTTCCGTGGTGTCGGCCTCATGGATCTGATTGTCGAACCACATGTGAGCGACAGTCATGCGGTTCTGCGTCAGGGTGCCGGTTTTATCAGAGCAGATGGTGGATGTGGATCCCAGAGTCTCCACAGCCTCCAGATTCTTCACCAGGCAGTTCTTACGGGCCATGCGCTTGGCCGTGAGCGTCAGACACACCTGGGAGACGCAAACAGAAAGGCAGAAAGAGAGAAACGGAAACAGAGGAGCAGAAAAATGGAACAAAAGGAAGTGTGTGAGGCAGAAGTTGAAAGGAAAAAGAGGTGGAGAGAAAAAGAAGCGAACAGAGTTTTAGTGACATTACATTGTTGGTAATGTGGCACAATGCAGCCACGTGCAATAAGAGAACTGTGTGAAATCAAAAAGAGGCTCTGAGGAGCAAAGCCAAGCACAGCAGGAAGCAGAGAGGTCGGAAACATACTCTACGCAATGTCTGCCTTTTATTATTGATGTCTAAAGGTGAGCCAATCAAAATCTATATGGTATATTCGCACAAATTCATCTTTTACTTGATAGGAGAGTCTAATTGAATGGCAAAATAAGCAGGTGTGACATGCCCTTATCATCCAAAACCCTTAAAATATGGCACAAGATATAAAAAATACATGACGCATATTGTTAATTAAGGGTTCACTTGCAGTAAGGATAAGCAAAACATTTGTGCAGACCATATTTTTTCTGAGGTGAATTATTGGCTGCCAAGAACATGCAAAATGCAGTTACCAGAAAAATCAAACCAAAAATCAAGAGACTTTTAAAAATCTAAATTTCTCAATTGTTCTATTCAGCCTATATCACATGAATAATTCTTTATATTGACATTTTTGTTTACTATTTTTGCCTTTATATTGTCCAATATAGCAAGCACCCTTATGGTAACGTTGAGAGGCCAAATTCATACTATTTTTAATTAATGAAACATATGAAGGGCAGCACAACTGTTTTTCAGTATTGATAAAAGTAAAAAAAAATTATTTTTTTTTATCAGTATATTAGAATGATTTCTGAAGGATCATGTGACACTGAAGACTGGAGGAATGATGCTGAAAATTCAGCTTTGCATCACAGGAATAAATTACATCTAAATCTACATCTACAGATAATAATTACAATAAATTACAATTGATTTTGAACTGTAATAATATTTTCACAATATTACTGTTGTTTACTTAGTTTTTTGTAGCTTTGGTGAGCATAAGAAACTTCTTTCAAAAACTATAAAAGCTACAGCATAAATGATAAGGGTTTTTGAAAGCTTTGACTTTTTATTATGTATAAGTGTTGAAAATTGCTAAATAGTTTCACAATTTACGAGAAAACAAATTGTGTAGTTGAGCTAATCATGCACATTTCTTTTTATGGACATAAACTTTAAGTAGAAAATAAAGGCGTTAACAATAAATTTAATACTCTTATTTTTCTTCTTTTAATGAAAAAATGATGCATTTTAATTTTTAAAAAAACATTACCATATACTGTAAATATATAATTTATAATATAAACATTTATAAATATAAAATTTGCCAGTTGGGTCCAAAAAACATTAATAACCTCACGGTCAAATTTGTTTTTGCAAAAAGTCTCAGCGTCCTCAGTGTCTCAGTGTATTTAGTATGCATATTTAGCATGCATATTTGCACTGCATTATGAATTACACGTTTCCGAATGCAGTGATGCAAAAAACCAAGCTTGACGTCTGCATAGAGTGTTTCAGGCCTAGTTGTGCACGGCAGCCAGAGGCACAGCCAGAGCCCCGTCAGTCTCTGTGTGGCAGCCACTAGCTCGCACAGGCAACTAGAGATACCACAGAGTAATACTTTTTCAGATTTTCATATTGGCCTAGGATTTCAACAGTGAGAGTCTGTAAAAGAACACAGGAAGAGAAAGAGAGGAACAGACAGAGAGAGAGAGAGAGAGAGAGAGAGAGAGTGATAGAGTCACGAAGAGTCACAGATATGAAGGATTAGAGAGAGGGAATACAGTTCACGATGATATTCAACACTACTGAAGCGTTCACTGACACCACACAACCACAGACCAGAAGCCACAACACTCACTAACACCGTTACACTGTTACACTGAAGAAGAAATGAACCGGAGACGAAAACAGATACACACAGATTAAAGTATCCAAATATTATGGAATATGTCCAGAATGGCACACTACTAATACTTGAACTAGAGAACTATGGTAGTAGCAGAAATTGAAGCCTGACTTTCCTGAACCTGACCCGTACCTGACTAGTACTGTAAAATTAAAAGAAAGAAACTAAAGCAAAAAATTCACTCACTTTCTATTTTTTTAATTACTTTTTTTTATGTACCTACTACTTAACATATGCAAAAATTTGCTGTGATGAATAAATGAAATATCAAATGTGATTTTGCAACTTCTTACTTTTTTTTGGACTAATTATTTGTTTGGAATTCCATTGTGTGTGTGTGTGTATATATATATATTTTTTATTT
This sequence comes from Sinocyclocheilus rhinocerous, assembly GCF_001515625.1. NCBI lineage: Eukaryota > Metazoa > Chordata > Actinopteri > Cypriniformes > Cyprinidae > Sinocyclocheilus > Sinocyclocheilus rhinocerous. The sequence goes on along the minus strand of NW_015640094.1, from coordinate 383,587 downwards.
ATCATTTAAAGGTTTGGGGTTGGTTTGGTTTAAAATATTCTGTAATATTTGTAATGTTTTTGAAAGAAGTCTCTCACCAAGGATGCATTAATTTGATCAAAATACAGTAAACAACTGACTGTAATATTGTGAAATATTATTATAATTTAATTAACTGTTATCTATTTTAATATATTGTAAAATGTCATTTATTCCTGTGACGCAAACCTGAATTTTCAGCATTTTACTCCAGTTTTCAGTGTCACATGATCCTCCAGAAATCAGTCTAAAATACTGATTTGATGCTCAAAAAACATTTATTTTTGAACAAAGTTCAAAATAACAGCATTTATTTGAAATAGAAATTTTTTGTAACATTACAAATATTTTTAAATGTCACTTTAGACATAATCTATGCATTAATTTAAGTCTAAAGTGATATTTATAGACATTAGACTTGCTGAATAAAATGATTAATTTATTTAAACAAATCTTACTGACCCCAAACTTTTGAAAGATAGTGTACATTTATTTCCTGACATACTATTGCCACTTGTGATTTTAATCGTTATAATATATTGTAGCACGCTACTGTTGTTTTACTCAGTAGGCAGTGTGCAGTACATACTGTGCAGTACGTAGTACATACTGTGAAGTATGTTAGTATGCAGTATGTCCATTCCAAACAAAGCCATGGACAAAAGAAACAAAAAAGACAACAAACACACACAAACGCATTAAGTCACAAATTATACTGAAAAATAACAAAAACAAACACGTACTTGTCACAGAAAGACATTTAAACACTAGCAGGGACACCAATACACACTAGAAAATCCTGACACTGAGAAAGAGAGGGAGAAGTCAGGTCACTCACAGTGACGGTGGCCAGCAGTCCCTCGGGCACGTTGGCGACGATGATGCCGATGAGGAAGATGACGGCCTCCAGCCAGGAGTAGCCCAGGATGATTGACAGGATGAAGAAGCTGACGCCCAGGAAGACGGCCACGCCGGTGATGATTTGGATGAAGTGCTCGATCTCCTTGGCGATGGGGGTCTTTCCGGTCTCTAGGCCGGAGGTCAGAGTAGCGATGCGGCCCATGACGGTGTGGTCACCGGTGCACACCACAATCCCACGAGCGGTACCTGACCGAGGAGAAGAGAACAGAAGGACATCATTATAATGATCAGAGCACATTATCCCAATTATCACTTGCCAACTTAGCAAATATATAAATAACAAGAAATATTGATCTAAGTTGATATTATATTATTATGTGAGAACAAAGAGTGTGTGGAGGGATAAAATGTGTGACCTATGCTGCAATATTTAGTAGTATTATTTCTAGTGATACATAGAATATACAACTTTTAGTTATAAATTTGGCAGTAATGTTAATTTTTCTATTACTGGGCAAATGAAATCACCCATTTTGCCTTACAAATTATAAAAGAATTAGTCCTGTCAAACCATTAATCGCGATTAATCATGATTAATCGCATCAAAAATACAAGTTTTTGTCTACATAATATATGTATGTGTACTGTGTATATTTATCAGGGCTCGCAAAACCGCTAGCCCGACGTCCCGGGGCTATTGTGTTTTCCAGTCGGGCTACCAAAATGTGCCAAAACCCTGATGGGCTATCTTGAACATTGATATAAAATCACTTCCTTGATTCGCGTTGTTCACTCGCTTGTAGGGGTGAAAAGGATCATAGTTTATCATTTACACGTGTTTCTAAGTCTTACCAATTTAAACATTCAAGTGTTTTAAACCATTCATGCGCATGAAGAATTCAGTTTGGTGCTCGCGCGCACACACTCAAAGCGCGCACATACAGAGCGGAGTTTCAGGCAGAGCACGAACACAGAATTGATTCCTCTTTTGCTTGAACGGACACATACACGCAAAATTATCTCAAAATAACTCCCTCGG
>NW_015640094.1:378354-381565 GCF_001515625.1 Sinocyclocheilus rhinocerous | reverse complement strand
CTTAAATAATAAAGAACCATATTTTTTTTGCTCATCTGAAAAATGATCCGATCTGCGACTCAAAATGTATATGATAATGTTATATAATCCGCACCGTGAGATTTATTTGCGTCTCATTCAGCCCGTCTGCTGTTTTTGTTTTGTTCAGATTTTTTATGTAGTATCACAAAGCAAAAGTCAGACCATTTTGTTTTTTTCACATTTCAAAACTGTACAATCTACACACACTCATATATTATGTAAACAAAAACTTTTATTTTGGATGCGATTAATCGAGATTAATTGTTTGACAGCACTAAAAATAATACAAATTATATATAAAATATACACTACCGTTCAAAAGTTTGTGGTTGGTAGGGTTTTTATTGCAATGTTTTTGAAGTAAGTCTCTTAAGCTCATCAAGTCTTTATTTATTTGATAAAAATACAATAAAAACGGTAATATTGTGAAATATTTTTTACAATTTAAAATAACTGTGTTCTATGAATATATTTTAAAATATAATTTATTCCTGTGATGCAAAGCTGAATTTTAAGCATCATTACTCCAGTCATGACATGATCCTTCAGAAATCATTCTAATATGCTGATTTGCTGCCCAAGAAACATTTCTGATTATTATCATTAATGAAATCAGCTACGCTGCTTGTGAAAAACATATTTTTTTTCAGAATTCTTTGATGAATGGAAAGTTCAAAAGAAGTTTTTTAAAAATAGAATCTCATTAATTATTTATTTACTGTCACTTTTGACAAATTTAAAGATTTCATGCTAAATAAACACATTAGTTTATTTAAAAATACCAAAAAAATGAATGTGTAAATATTTTTCTTTATTGACCACAACTGCATGATGTTATTTGAATATTAGATTTGACCAAATAAATATCCCTTTAAATTAAAAATTTTAAATTCAAATTAATATGGCTTACATTTTGTTTCTTATTTATTCTTTTTAAATACACTTATTTATTCTTTTTAAATATAACATCCAGTATGACATATTAATGTGATGTCTTGTTTTGGAATGATTTCATATCACTTCACTCGGGAGAGTTCTGTGCTCTAATTCACCACATGGTGGCAGGAGAGCGCCACCCTGAAGCTGAGCTGGAATCTAAAGGAAGGACATTGTCTGAGATGTCCCTGCTGACAGCTCCCTACTGAGCGGTGGCCATATGCATCATCTCCTGACCTATCAAAACAACTGCATTACACAACTGACAAGAGCTGCAGACACATTTACACTGACGGAGAGAGAAATCAGTCATTTCCGAGAGAGCTATACATGTAACTGCTTTCATATAAGCAGTTGTATTTGTTATAATGAATATAAATCATCATTCACAGGTAGAAAACCTGTGAAAGACTGGATTAGCAAACGGTGAAACCTCATTTGAAATTCAGCAGTGATACAGAGAAGAAAATGTCACTAGCTCCTGCTGTGTTATTCATTTGTTCAGTCAGATCTGAATTGATTAGTGTTTTACCATCAAACCGAAGTGAAATGTGTGGAAAAACAGAGTGAAAAACGAGGGTGCGAGCAATCACGTGGGCAGTAGACGAGTGGCAAGACGGGGCACAGAAGTGAGAGGTTGTCGTCATGACAACATCTTTCCTCTTCGGCTGTTCTTGGCAACAAACAAAAAAACGACCAGGAAAAAAATAGAGATTGGAAAAAGGGCGAAATGAAAAAGCAGAAATCGATCGGAGAAGATGAGTTCATAAAGAACAGGAAATGAAATAATAGAGAGAGTGAGAGAGAGACAGCCTGGAGGAGAAAATGGAGCAGTGATGCAGCTGCTATGGCAACCGTACCCTCAACGCAGTTGGTTGAGAAGAAGGCGATGTTACGGGTTTCCAGAGGGTTGTCATGGGTGCAGTCAGGTGACCTGGTCTGAGGCTCTGATTCGCCCGTCACAAACTGCTGTTGGTTGAGCAGTGTCTGAAAGTTTAGAAGCGCTTTAGACCTAACTGTAGACAGACAGACAGATAGACAGATAGACAGACAGACAGACAGACAGACAGACAGATAGATAGATAGAACAATGGATAAAATAATGGAACGATGGAATGATAAAATGACTAATAAAATGAGAAATAGAAAGACTGTAAATGTTCATAATATGTGTAGATACTGTACCTTGCAGCCGTGAGCAGAGATGATCCTGAGGTCAGCAGGGATCCTGTCTCCTCCCTTCACCTCCACCAGATCTCCACCCACCACCTCCTCAGCGTTAATCTGGAGTTTCTCACCTTCACGGATCACTAAAGCTTGCTGTGGACCACACACACACACACACACTTCATTTTCAACCTCTAACGAGTCTAAGGAGATAGGAGAGATTAGAGGAACATTAATACAGTCTGGAGGATTCAGAGACTCAGCGCTGGGAGATAATAATTAGGATTATGACCAGAGAGGAAATCAACGGATTAAGATTATTGGAGTATGTTGGTTATTTGGGTTTTCACTTTGATCCACTCAGACTGTTATTTTGAGTTGAGAAGCACAGCTAGAAATATGCACTGCAAACTTTCTCACTTTTGAATTATAATTTGGATGAAGTACAATTAGGAATCTGAACTGAGGATGTTAAAGAACTTTTATTTTGTGTACCTGGGGAACCATGTTCTTGAAAGACTCCATGATCTTCGAGCTCTTGGCCTCCTGGAAGTAGGAGAAGCAGCCGGTGATGATGACCACAGCAGACAGCACGATTCCCAGATACAACTGTGGAGCAGAGAGAGAGAGAGAGAGAGAGAGCAGAAGGACAGGTTATCAAATTAATGTGAAGAAAATCCTCAGGAGGTCACTGACCTTGATTTCACTGATTCACCTTGTTTGCCTTTGTGCCTCATTTAGCTCACAAACCAAAATAGAAGGCAGTATGGTCAAATTCTCCAAAAACAGCTGAGTAGAATTTTTTCTTGATGACTGTCTTTTTTTTTTTTTGGGTGAACTATCCCAAAAACCAGGAGACGACCAGAAGATGTCATTTTATGTGAAAAAGTAGAAATATTTTGAGAAAACAAAACAAAAACAATATAGGCAATTATAGGAATAGGGCACCAGAGTGTCACGGGCAGGGTGTTCCAGAGACCAGGCAGGAAGACCAAGATGACGAATAAATGGATATTTAATGACTTGACAACAGGGAATTCAGACAGGGTAGACATCCACATTCAGGGTAACATTCACAATAACCGAC
>NW_015640094.1:374561-378279 GCF_001515625.1 Sinocyclocheilus rhinocerous | reverse complement strand
TGATGAATAGAAAGTTTAGAAGAACAGCATTTATCTGAAACAGAAATCTTTTGTAACATTATAAAGGTATTTATCATCATTTTTGATCAATTTAAATCATCCTTGCTAAATAAAAGTATTAATTTCAATTATCCCCCCCCCTCTCAAGAATAAATAAATAAATAATACTGACTCCAAGTTTTTGAATGGTATAGTGTATAATGTTACAAACGCTTTTTATTTCAGATAAATGCTAATCTTTGGATCTTTCCATTCATCAAAGAATCATGAAAAAACAATGTACTCAACTGTTTTAAATATTGATAATAATAATAATAATAATAATAATAAAACGTTTCTTGAACAGCAAATCGGCATATTAGAATGATTTCTGAATGATAATGTGACTCTGAAGACTGGAGTAATGATGCTGAAAATTGATAAGGATCATGATATATTTGACATTTCATTCCTACATTTTAGGAGATGCATTTTTGCTCATGCTAATGAAGGATGCTAACCAGTCCAACCCTGACCTCATAACAAAGTGCAAGACATTTAGTGAAAGAGAGACCGAAAATGTTTTGTTTTAGAATTAATTTGCTAAAACTAAAATGAGGGGAAAGGCTTTTTATTCTCAACCCAACCTCTTCAAAATGCTTTCTGCCACCCATGGCTTTTCTGCAATCCATATGAACTATAAAAGGAATAGATCATATTTAATACAGCATTATTAACAAAACAAAAATAGCACAGATTACAAATAAAAGACTTGCTACTGAATGGGATTACTGATTATGTCACAAACATGGCCTTATCTACTCACAGGAAAATTGTCCTAAATCTTGCACACTCTAAACGGCAGCATAACGCATATTTAGTGTAACTGTATGCTTTTGTGAGTGTGTGAGTTCTCACATTGTCATTGGCAGGCTCGTCCTCCGTGGCGGCCTGGATGGCGTAGGCCAGGAAGCAGAGGATGGCTCCAATCCACAGCAGGATGGAGAATCCTCCGAAGAGCTGTCGGCAGAATTTGACCCACTCCGGGGTGGTGGGGGGTGGGGTGAGAGCGTTGGGACCGTCCCGAGCGAGGTACTCCGCCGCCTTGGCATTAGTCAGACCCTTCAGGGGACAAGAGAGTGTGAGAGGAAATCTGATTCAAGAGTTCACGTCAAACACTACCGCACAGCCACTAGAGGGCGATTGGCGGCACTGTGTTTTAGGAGATTTGTTGAGATCACAGTTCCTGTTTTAAAACATTAGTGCTTCAGATCAGCTCATTAAGGTGAAATTAGTTCACTGTTAGAGGGATAGTTTACCTGGGTAAACAAACATTTGCTGGTCCCTATCAATTTCCATAGCATTTTTTCCCCATACTATGGAATTCAATGGGGACCAATGGAGACTGTTTGGTTACCAGCATTCTTCACAATATCTTCCTTTATGTTCCACAGACGCATTAAACTCATGCAGGTTTGGAACAATTTGAGGGTGAATGATGACATTTTTGGGTTGACTGTCCCTTTAAGTTGCTTTGGATGAGGCAAATCTGTCAAAGGGCAAGTTAACAAGTCTTACATCTGACATAATAATCAGAAAAATCTATTTTTATTAAGTATTATTATTATTTAAATAGTTCACTGATGCTTTAGACAAAATATTTTAAAACATCAAAATAAAAACGTGAGCAGACTAGTTGCTGGTCCCTATCAATTCCCATAGCATTTTTTCCCCATACTATGGAATTCAATGGGGACCAATGGAGACTGTTTGGTTACCAGCATTCTTCACAATATCTTCCTTTATGTTCCACAGACGCATTAAACTCATGCAGGTTTGGAACAATTTGAGGGTGAATGATGACATTTTTGGGTTGACTGTCCCTTTAAGTTGCTTTGGATGAGGCAAATCTGTCAAAGGGCAAGTTAACAAGTCTTACATCTGACATAATAATCAGAAAAATCTATTTTTATTAAGTATTATTATTATTTAAATAGTTCACTGATGCTTTAGACAAAATATTTTAAAATATCAAAATAAAAACGTGAGCAGACTTTTTTTTTTTTTGAGTATCATATCTGATACATCAGGCTTTTGTCTTATATAATATGATATAGGAGAATATGGAGCCCATAGTTGAGGAGGAAACACCTTAATTTTATTTAGAGGCCCAAACTGAGCAAACATGTTGATATTTATATGACCAGTAAGATGAAATTCTGATGTTGTAATATAAATCAATGAGAAGTGTATCAGTATCAATGAACAGTATATCATACATAAAAGTGCATCTAAATATCAGTTGTCACTTTATATCTCCTAATAATATGTCTTAGTAAGATTATATTTAAATGTTTAGCTCTATGATCAAAGCTCTGTAGTTTTTACTATGGGGAAAAACATAAATGAGCAAATAAACGTTAAACAAATAAACAATAATCAAAAAGCCTGACGTATCATATTTGATACTCACATTTTAATGAATTTTATTTCAAAATGTAATGATTTTTTCTTAAAACATATTACGGATAATCAAGGATCTTTATATATTACAAACATTGTAAAAGTTATTTTTGTGTTTGTGCTTGATAAAAATAACAGCAAAAAGACACATAAACAACAACCTGATACTAAAAGACCTTTAACTTGATAAAAAGTATAAACTATCAATCAGACAACAGAAGGCATGTAGTAGATTGTGTACAACAGGTTTCTCAGCAAGGTTTGATCACGTTGATAATTAAGAGGCCTTAGAAATTTGAGTAACATATATGATACAGAATATAGGGTTAATACAAGCTGTACTTTTTTGCAGTACATAATGACTGTTTTAGTGCCATGTTAAAATAAAATAAATAAATAAAAACAACTTTATGAAGTAAGTAAGCCTCTAGACCTCAGATGATGCCAACCCTGAAACAACATACAGAACTACCAAACTTTGCTGCAAGTTTGATTTCAACATATAATCATTGCTGTTGATAGTTTTCATCGTCTGTTTGATTACGTCATTAACTGAATTTTACCATACATTTCTGCCATATGTACATCAATTTGACATAGTCACCACTGATAAGCTACTACTAAATTCAAGCTGGCGGTTATTAAGCCTCTAATTAAGAAATCACAACTAGATCCTAGTGAACTGGCAAATTACAGACCCATTTCAAATCTTCCGTTTATATCTAAAATTTTAGAAAAGCTTGTGTCCGCTCAATTGTGCTCCTTCTTGCAAAAATTATCTGTATGAAGAATTTCAGGTTTCAGATATACATGTTGCCCCTTGTTAATATTATTAGAAAATACGGGATTTGTTTCCATTTTTATACTAATGATACTCAACTATATATCTCAAGATGTCCAGATGAAACTTCTAAATTATCTAAGCTAACAGAGTGTGTTAAAAATGTAAAAGATTGGATGACCAATCATTTTCTCCTATTAAATTCGGATAAGACAGAGATATTACTTATTGGACCAAAAAGCAGTACACAGAATCTCTCGGATTACAATTTGCAACTAGATGGATGTACTGTTACTTCTACTACAGTCAAAAATCTGGGTGTTATATTAGATAGCAGCTTGTCTTTTGAAAATCATATTTCCCATGTTACAAAAACAGCATTCTTCTATCTTAGAAACATTGCCAAGTTACGAAACATGTTACCTGTCTCTGATGCAGAAAAGCTAGTTCATGCATTCATGACCTCTAGACTGGACTACTGTAATGCACTGCTAG
>NW_015640094.1:374187-374516 GCF_001515625.1 Sinocyclocheilus rhinocerous | reverse complement strand
AGGAGCCGAGGTGGAGCCACTGGGTCTACGGACCGAGGCGGAGTCCCGGCTTCGGAGGTTGGAGGCGGAGGTGAGGGAGACTCCGACCATGGCGACGCTGGAGGATGGCAGTCCCGCGGGGCTTGCACCGCAATGATGGTGGGCTGAGGGCGTGCAGAGGGGCTGCCAGCTGACAACGGTGGAGGAGGCTGGAGCGGATGGGAGGGAGGGCATTTTTGAGGAGCGGGCACTGGAGAGAGCTCTTGGGCTGGAGCCCTTCCTGGGCGGAACTGGGGATCAGGAGCCCTTCCTGGGCTTAACGAGAAATCAGGAGCCCTTCCTGGGCTAAA
>NW_015640094.1:323189-374043 GCF_001515625.1 Sinocyclocheilus rhinocerous | reverse complement strand
GGAGCCCTTCCCGGGCTGAACTGGGGATCAGGAGCCCTTCCCGGGCTGAACTGGGGATCCGGAGCCCTTCCTGGGCTTAACGAGGAATCAGGAGCCCCCTCCTGGGCTGAACTGGGGATCATGAGCCATTCCTAGGCTCAACAGGGGATCGAGAGCCATTCCGAGGCTCGACAGGGGATCGGCTCCACTTCACTGATGTTTCTTTTCATAAGATTCTCAGAATATTACTACTTTAATCTCATAATACTTTCATACATTCTCAGAATTTTAACTTTATTCCATAAATATTACTACTTTGATCTCTAAAATATTTTTATTTTTTATTTGAGACTTTATTCTCAAAACCACACCTTTATTCTAGTAAAAAGCCTTTTGTGAGGCTATTTTTAAAAACATCATTCTTGTAATACTATTTTGGATTTTAAGATTTATTGTAATGTTGCGCTACAATGCCATCATATGAAACATCTGGCTTGTTGCACATACATACATACATGCACACAAACACACATACAGCATATACATATATAGCAATATCTCTCTTGATATATGGTAATACAGTATATGTCATATATTACATTTCCATCTGGGAATTCAAAACAATAAGTAACTTTTTTTTATTTTTAACACATAAGCCAGGCAGTATGAACTTTCAAAAAAGCCATAGTTAACCTTTTTATTAGTCAAATAAAATCTATTCTAGCATATTTACTGCCAAAACATATCTAGCATATATGATGACTGTAAAACCAAGACATTATAAAAAATAATAAAAAACAATGGCTATATTTTACATGCTGGTAAAATGGAATTGAAAACCTTTTTGAGGCACAAAGAGTAGCAGGACATTTCCCACAAATGACACAAACAGGTTCAGCTTCATAAACCAGAGAACTTGAACAAAATGTGTCCCAGCTGAAACTGCAATACTACCATGAACACACAGATGGGCTCATATTTAAGCATCACTCAGCACCTTCTGCCGCACTGCGAGAGACACACGGGGCAGGAACTGAGGAACCGATGCTTTCCATGACTGAGGATGAGAGGGGAAATGCCTATCCTGCTTATCTTTGAAACCGTGAAGCTTTAACAGGAACCCCATGTGGGATACGTGGGGTGGTGTGAGCGCGGGGGCTGTTGAGGGGGGTCTAGTGCACTTTAATCCACATTAGGGCTTTTCATTGATGTGGCATCCCCTGATTTGCCATGTGTGCTTCTGTGACCTATTTTAGCTTGCATGCACAACCAGACAGCATTACTGTCAAATCCACCATTACAGCACACCAGCGTGCTCACATGATAATGTGCAATGCATAAAATGCATCCATAAATGATTCTGATGTAAAAGCTGGTTGATAATATTATTTAAAAAAAAAAAAAAAAAAAAACTGAAATATTATTAAAGGAATAAAATATGATTGCAGATTTGACAGAATGTCTGAATGAACTTAATCCAAAGTAGTTCATATTTGACTTTTACCGTTGACAGAACATGAACACTGAATAGTCATATAGTCATAAATATTTTGTCTTTTATTAGCAGATTTTATTTGTCATTAATGTTAATTATAAGGTTCAACTCTACATAAAAATTGCAAAAAATATATATAATGGCATATAAATATTGAATAATTCCAATGAAACAAAAGCTATTAAATTACAAACAAACAAACAAATCAATAAATCTATCAAATGATCCCCCAAAATATTAATTTACCCAATTGTAGCTTGTGTTATTGTGTTATTTGATACTAATTATATTCATCGCAGGGTTAACTCACTATTATTCAGGAACTATTATTAAAACAAAACACGGAGGAAATAAACAATCCTTAAAAAGACTTTAAAAATATTGAAAATATTAACTGATGATAAACTCAATTTTTAGTAGCAGCTTGTTTTGAATGAACTATGTTCCAGGGTTATTATAGTTAACTAATATAACCATAAAAAAGTCAATAAAACTTTTTGCTTGAAATAAATGCTAATTAAAATAAAATAAAATGAAATGAAATATTAAAAACGTGTTTTATTTCATCTAGTTTCCAAGGCAACATTTTGCATTTTCATTTAGTTAACTTCATGTACTAAAATAACTAAAACTGAAATTAAAATTAATAAAAAGCTATATAGACATATTTAAAAACAAAAAAATAAATAAAAACAAAAAAATAAATTACTCAAACTTGAACTAAAATTAGAAAATATATAAGAAAATATAAAAATAAAATCGAATTCAAAAATATTAACAAAAACGATGAGTATCTCAGTGATACTAAAATAACTCTGCTGTGTTTATCATTATGTTCAACGGGACAGTATTTCTTTTGTTTAAAAAAAAAATTGTAAAAAAAAAAGTGCTTAAAAATAAATAAATAAACCAAAACACTACAAAACACAAAAAGGCCAAGATTGTAGCATCCTCGTGGCCGTGTGTTGAAACAGTTTGACCATCTGTCAAGGGTTTTTCCTCTTTCTGTCCTCTGGGTGAGACGGCAGTGCAGGATTAAGACTGTTTACTACAGTCTGGATTAACCTACTGAACAACGTAATCCTGCTCCTGCTTTTCTCTTATTCATACATTCAATCGCTCAGATGCTTTGAAATACACTATACTGTCTATTTTTAATATTTATATTGTCTTAACTCATCCACTCGCTTTGTTTATACTTTGCTGTCTAATGTAGTCCAATCATCTTGATGGTGCTGCCTGACACTGGTACACTGTGTTCTCGCTGTATCATGAAACATCATCCATTTGACTGTCTGCGGTTCTCTCTTCATCGCTCACGCACACGTGCATCACAGTTACAGACTCAGTCGTGACCCTGAGATCAGACGTGGCACACGTGCACATTCATGTCCAGGGCCATCGCCCGCAGTGCCGGAGGATGTGTGGAGAACTGTAGCTGCTCCACTTTAGTAAATCCAGTGGGGTTTGTCTCAGGCCTGATTAAGATTACGTTCTCCTAGAGAGACCCACGACTGAACTGTAAGAGGTTTCTGGATGAGAGCTTGACCATCATGTTAATATTACAGAAACAGTTCACTCAAAAATGAAAAATCTGATTTATTCACCCTCATGTCAGTCCGAATGTGTAGCCTATATTTTCTTTATCCTGTAGACTGCACCAGAGTTATTATTGTTAACTAAAACTAAAAAATGTGTTACTCGTATAAAATCATCGTTAACTGAAATAAAATGTAAATAAATTTACTTATTTTATTTCAGCTAGTTTCCAAAGCAACATTTCAAATTTTTAATGTTTAACTTGACGTACTAAAACAACTAAAACTATAACTTCAATAAAATGTAATAACAACATATTTAGACAACAAAAGACAACATAGACAACAAAACAAAAAATAGAAAACACAACAAAACTACTAAAACTTTAACTAAAATTAAAATGAACCGATATAAAAATAAAATTCAAAATATGAACTAAAACTATTATAGCATCTAAGTTATACTGAAATAACTCTGGACTACACTGTAAAAAAAAAAATTTTTTCATAAAACATGAAACATGGCCGACATTGAGACTACTGGTGCGTTCAAGTCATGTCGGATAGATCGTATTTACGAGTTGAACGTACATGAACGCCACCACAAAGTCGTTATTACGAGTGGGAAACTCTAAATTTTCTTTAAGCCCTGAGTTTCCGAGTTGGGGGCGTGTCAATGAGAAACATGGCGGAATCGATGGATGCAACGTCTGTAGTTGACGGAAAATTTTTGTTTAAATTGATAGTTTAGTTGTCCTATAAACTTAAATTGGTCATGTTCTTGTTACACAGCTAGTTAATGAAATCCAAATAAAAAAAATGCTATCATTACTTTTTAAAAATATTAAAAACGCAAAACACACCTGATGCGAATTCTTTGCTCTTCATTTTCTATAAGCAGAGTTAACAGACCCTGTTGTATTTTCTTGTAATTTATTAAAAGAAGGTACACCGCCATCTTGTGCCGACTAAACTGACTTGAACGCACCTGACGTCGTAATTACGACTTGTCAACTCGTAAGTACGAACGTCCCAGGAGGACTTGAACGCAGCATACCTCTCATCTCTCTCTATCTCTGCCCAAGGCTTCATCTAATGACCTTGAGGACAAGGAAACACACAATGTACTATACACAGTAACGGATTACACCCTAAAGAAACCTTGCTTCTGGATAAGATAAGATGCATAAGACACAAAGCACACATAAATGTTGAGGCTAAATGACTAATTAAATGTTAGAGCTATCCATTATGTAGCAGCAGAGAAGCTAAAATCATGTAGTAAGAGAATAATGGGGTGTTTAATTTAAGTGTTGTGTCCAGAAATAAAGCATATTGTGCATGCATTCAATTCGGCCAAAGGCGAAATTAGTATGTTAGTGTGCAATGGATTCCTAAAGCATGGGTGTGAATTAAAACGTCTCTGTTCTGTACGTGAAATATTACTTTAGCAAAAATGTGTCTGATAACAAATGTGATGCACACTGTAAAAGATCAAACTTGTACATAAAACAGATTGTAAAAAGATTATTGGAGTACATGTTGCATGAATATACTATTTAAGCCTTTCTACTTCAAAATTTTATGTTTAATTCAATGTGTTATTTGCTATTTTTGTTTGTAAAATTTTTGTAAATTGTTCGTGAAATTTACTGGCAATGTCTCTGTAAAAATTATTTTGACACCAAATTTGTTCAGCGTACGTGTCAACTTTAAGTGTTAGTATTTTATACATCTAAAAATTTAATAATTTTTTGCATTGTGTCATTATTTTCATAATAGCTCTCCCCTCAAATTCCTATAACCATAATGAAAAATGATAACAAATGTGATGCACACTGTAAAAGATCAAACTTGTACATAAAACAGATTGTAAAAAGATTATTGGAGTACATGTTGCATGAATATACTATTTAAGCCTTTCTACTTCAAAATTTTATGTTTAATTCAATGTGTTATTTGCTATTTTTGTTTGTTAAATTTTTGTAAATTGTTCGTGAAATTTACTGGCAATGTCTCTGTAAAAATTATTTTGACACCAAATTTGTTCAGCGTACGTGTCAACTTTAAGTGTTAGTATTTTATACATCTAAAAATTTAAAAATTTTTTGCATTGTGTCATTATTTTCATAATAGCTCTCCCCTCAAATTCCTATTACCATAATGAAAAAAAATCATATAAATAAATGAATATATATAAATAAATGAGCACAAATATGCTCAGTTGAATAAAAACCTTTGCATATGTTTTACAGTCATACAGTAAAAATGACTGAATTACAGTAATGGGAATTAATGAACATTTTAATTGAGAATAATAATAAATGTGCTCATTTGAATATATGAAGTGTGAAATTCTACTAATAAACCTTGATGTAAACTTGAAAAAAAATTACTTGTGCGTTATATTTTTATTCCATACATGTTTTACAACTTCCTTGTCGCTAAAAATGCCATAATACGTTTCGCTACTAAAATTCTTAAGTAATTCGAATTTAAATGCATAATAATTTTAAAGTGAATTCATTTTAGCACACACCAGACAGTTGATACAGTCGTGGTCGCTGTGGTTTGCTAAATATATAGGAAAGCAACCTTGGCATGGAACAAACTGATTAAAACCTGCTATTGACATTTGAGGGCCAATCAAATAAGCTTGCTGTCTGACCTTGAAGGTCTCACAGGATATGACATCACATCGGATCTGGCAAATTGACTGATAGCGTATCTGCTATAGCTTTGCTTCATATGACCCCGGGCTTTGACACAAAAATAAGGTTTGATTGTGTGAACGTTTTGTCAAAAAAGCCGGTTTTGTCCACTTTCAAGGCATCGGGAGTTCACGTTTTACTGCAGAAACTGACAAGCGCCCTTGTTGTTTTTGAACAGAAACTGATAAGTCCATTTTAGCGAATCAGCGCGCTGTATTCAGGTCAGGTGACAAGACTACTTTCACTTTGAAAAGAGTGAGAGGAGTTTCGTCAAAGCTGACTAAAGGTGATCGAGGATGGATAATTTCGATGACTAATTAAATGTTAGAGCTATCCATTATGTAGCAGCAGAGAAGCTAAAATCATGTAGTAAGAGAATAATGGGGTGTTTAATTTAAGTGTTGTGTCCAGAAATAAAGCATATTGTGCATGCATTCAATTCGGCCAAAGGCGAAATTAGTATGTTAGTGTGCAATGGATTCCTAAAGCATGGGTGTGAATTAAAACGTCTCTGTTCTGTACGTGAAATATTACTTTAGCAAAAATGTGTCTGATAACAAATGTGATGCACACTGTAAAAGATCAAACTTGTACATAAAACAGATTGTAAAAAGATTATTGGAGTACATGTTGCATGAATATACTATTTAAGCCTTTCTACTTCAAAATTTTATGTTTAATTCAATGTGTTATTTGCTATTTTTGTTTGTAAAATTTTTGTAAATTGTTCGTGAAATTTACTGGCAATGTCTCTGTAAAAATTATTTTGACACCAAATTTGTTCAGCGTACGTGTCAACTTTAAGTGTTAGTATTTTATACATCTAAAAATTTAAAAATTTTTTGCATTGTGTCATTATTTTCATAATAGCTCTCCCCTCAAATTCCTATAACCATAATGAAAAAAAATCATATAAATAAATGAATATATATAAATAAATGAGCACAAATATGCTCAGTTGAATAAAAACCTTTGCATATGTTTTACAGTCATACAGTAAAAATGACTGAATTACAGTAATGGGAATTAATGAACATTTTAATTGAGAATAATAATAAATGTGCTCATTTGAATATATGAAGTGTGAAATTCTACTAATAAACCTTGATGTAAACTTGAAAAAAAATTACTTGTGCGTTATATTTTTATTCCATACATGTTTTACAACTTCCTTGTCGCTAAAAATGCCATAATACGTTTCGCTACTAAAATTCTTAAGTAATTCGAATTTAAATGCATAATAATTTTAAAGTGAATTCATTTTAGCACACACCAGACAGTTGATACAGTCGTGGTCGCTGTGGTTTGCTAAATATATAGGAAAGCAACCTTGGCATGGAACAAACTGATTAAAACCTGCTATTGACATTTGAGGGCCAATCAAATAAGCTTGCTGTCTGACCTTGAAGGTCTCACAGGATATGACATCACATCGGATCTGGCAAATTGACTGATAGCGTATCTGCTATAGCTTTGCTTCATATGACCCCGGGCTTTGACACAAAAATAAGGTTTGATTGTGTGCTTTAGTGGAAAGTACACACACACATACATATCCAAAATCACTCAGTGAGAAAGATCTATTGAACAGCATCCATTACACAACCATCTATTATAAGACTTTTCACCACCAGTCTGTTTCTCATTCACAGATACACAATTATCAGTCATGCAACATGTAAAATTATTTAAACAGATATTTAAACCCCATTGTTGCCATTTTTACTTAAACAACAAAGTGATTTATTATCAAAACAAAATGGTGACAGACACCACAGTGAAATTTTAGAAAACGAAAAGCAAAAGAAACCACATTTCAAACCCGATTTCACACTAGTGGATGACATTTCTGCTATTCTAAGCATCCTAATCACCTGCAGTGCCCTTGAAGCCTTCAGACAGGCTTGCGTCTTTGGCTGCATGTCCCAAGGGCATCGCAGAGTCACCCTCCAAGAAACATTCACGTCATAATAATTGCAGACAACCCCGAGCACCTGAGCCTCCTACAACTGCCTCACTGCTGTTCTCAAGGTGACACCAGGTAACAGCCAGCTGTTCACCTTTCCTGCCCTGCACACCTCATTCCCTTACTGTATCAGCCCATCCGTGACATCATTTCAAAGCTCAGAACCTTGGCTTTAGTGGAATATTATCATACTACACTATACTGTATACTGCATACTATATATAAAAACTAGCAAGTGAAACAGAACACATTATGGAACTATAAACATATCGTTCATTATGTTGCATTAATAACTCAGGGAGTAATTTAATTCAATTTTGATTCAATTAATTTAATTCATTCAATTTAATTCATTCAATTATTATTTCTGAAATAAAAGTAATTTACCTTTTAATTGTAAAAACATACTATGCGTTAAGAAATTTGGTGTAGAATCAATTTTCACTCAGAAATTGCTAGCAAATTTCACAGTTAATTACAAAGACACTGCAGGGAACATATTGAATGAAATTTATATATATATATATATATATATATATATATGAAGAGTTCATTTGCAAAAACCGATAAACGCCACTTTAAAAAAAATGAGCTGATTGCCGTGCATTATTTTCCACATATAGCGCGATCTGAACCCTACACAAGTTTTGTCAAAAAAGCCGGTTTTGTCCACTTTCAAGGCATCGGTTATCTGCTTTTGCTATAAAACAAACTTTTAATATGTAAAAAAAAAAACATACTTTCAATGAACTATAATTTTGTAAATAACCTGTATTTGTTTAAGTTATTATTACTTAATCAAAACAACCCAACTGCAGTTTGATTGATATTACTTGGAATGCGCAATAAAAAAAACGTGATTTCTGAAAAAAATAATTAAAATGGAGTTATCGGTTTTTGCAAATGAACTCTTCACGCACTGTATGTAGTAGCTGTGCATTGTGGGATACTATATTTTGCACTTACTATGTCTGAAATCACTCAATTGCTCTCTTACTCACTATTCCCTACATAGTGAATGCCATTTAGTGCTGTATGAAGATAATAAGTAAACAATAATAGGTATACTTACCGAACTACATAGAGACAGTAATCAATATTTACTCATTCAGGTTTTTTGTTCATATTGATTATAAATACAAACAACTGCCAACAAGTAGTATTATGAACAACTGTACATTATTATGAGTGTACAGGTGTTCCATGTTTGCGAAAATGAATACTGTACACACATTATACTGTATATACTACATTCTGTACACTGTAAAAAATTATTTTTTGAGGTTGTAAATAAAACAAAGATTTTTGGAATACATTTTATAAATACTATTAGTAAAAAAACTATGGATATTGAAAGTGGAAGAGAGCACTGTACTTTCACTCCCCCACCTCCATTTCCTTGCGGTGATGAGAATCGAACCCACAACCTTTGAGTTACAACTCTCTAACCACAACCACAACTGCCCGAGTTGTCTACATGAATTATTTGTCAAATTTACTGAGTGAAACTAGTTTAAAGTAAATTATGCATATTCTGTTCTAAGCATAGTCAGTCTCCAAGAGACATTCACCTCATACAAATTGCCAGCAACCCCAAACACCTGAGCCTCTTACAAATGACTCACGCAAGCCTCTCTCAAGGTGACACCAGGTAACACCCTCCTGTAACCCCATCATTCACTTTCCATGCCCATTTTATTCTCCTCCTGCATCACTCCATCCCCACCACCCTCTCAGTCCCCAAACCTTCATTCTGGCCCAGCGCATCTTTCCAATCACGCAGCCTCTACCTATTGATTGATTGGCTCAAGACCAATCAATCATCAGCGACTGCGAATACGGCCCCGCCCTCCCGTCATCGCCGCCCTCGTGGCGCTGCACAGACCAATCGCGGTTACTTGTTCGGGAATTTCCACTCTCATTGATCAACCTCCACTTTGACGCAGACACCGACCGTCGAGCCCGGTTACCCCTCCGGGCATCACGACCGATATCAGCATGTCAAAACAACACAGAAATCGAGATACAGAACCTCGCGTGCGATGGAAAAGGTATTGTTTGAAAGAGAACTTTGCGTCACAACATCAACATTAAATTCCAGATCGAATGATTTGTTTCTTTTCATTTGAATGTCAGATTTCCAGTTCTGGTTATTGCAAGGTCGCAAAATAACAAGCTAGAAAGGCGCTTGGTGTGACTAATGAGTTAGAAATATTCGCGCTTCAGTCGTCAGCAGACGTCCATTTTGACGCAGATGGCCGCGCGTCTACTGACCAATTGGACTCGCTTTGGGATTTAATTATTGTCATAAATGTGATAAGATGTTGGATAGTCGGCTGTGAAACTATTGAAACGGGTCAGTCCAGATGCAGTCATCCCATATCCATACGCTCCCCCACCCCTATCTGTGGTTAACGCCTTTCACATTTAGGAGACTGACAGAATTTCTCCTCAGACTTTCCAGACTTGCAAACGACGTATAGTCAGGAAATAATTGTGGAAAACTCACCTGGTTAAGATTTTGTTTTCCTAGTTAGTAAACTTTGCTGCCATCAATCATTAAAAGCAAATATAGTCCATTTATAAATTGGTGGATTCTAAAAAGGTATAGCAAATTTACAAATCACGACTACCAAAAATGATCACTTTATGGCCATGTAAGTTTTCTGGTGTCGTGTTAAAAACAGGCGTAATCACCGAACTCAAACGATCATTACTGCGGTTGTCAACGTTATTTTCCTGACGCGCTGGCATGGCACGTTTGACAGAACGAACAGAGGCGCAAACAGAAACGTTATAATCATACAGTGCTTCTGAATATGTGTTATTATGATATCTTACCGGTATGTATTTGAAACATATTAGTTATCAATTATAATTTTGATATTTGATATCATTTTGCGTTTACCTCAGTGCGCTTTTTGCATCGAATGAGAGTAGCGCCTATATATTCCATTTCTAGCATCTATGCCAAACGACTTAGATTATGATATTATGATGTATATGCAAATATGTGCATGTCAATTCACCATTATTCCCTAATATGCCAATATGTGCATGTCAATTCACCATTATTCCCTAATATGCCAATATGTGCATGTCAATTCACCATTATTCTTCATTTGTTCCATTTAACTGCATCATGACGCATCGGACTGGGTGCAAAAATGAAGCATCCCATTTGACGCAATTGCCAAACGATCGAGCAGCGTTATTTCACAATGTCAGTGATGTTAAACCCGCAGTCTAGGGTTAAAACGCCCACAGTATAACTGATAAATGTTTGCTTAACATTTACAATGTTTTTAGTAGTAAGCAATACGTTAATTGAGAGATAAATGCACCTGTTTAATGCAATGTTTTGCCAAAATACATACAGACACGTTCACACACAAATCTCATAACCCCGAATAATTCTGAAGATGCATGGCATTCAAAATGGGCAAGCATTTAAAATAGATTCTTACCCCCATTTTGGAGCCGTCAGTCGCTGTGTCTTCAGTCAGTCAAACTGCGTTTGGTTTCAGTCAAGCGGGAGAGAAGAAAAATGCTCTTGAACGGATAACGACGGCCAGCGTTTGAACGACCCTCTGTCTATAAATTAAATCTATATATTCTTGAAGATACCATGCATAGTAATGTATTACAGGGGGTCTACATGAAGAAAAAACGTAAAGAATGGCCCAAGCTACATTGGTTTCTAAAAGCACATGTGGCAGCCTTTGATATAATGATAGAAGAGCATATGCAGCGCAGAGGATTATAAAGCGTCTCTGGCTGAGAATGATGCCGGTGAGATGAAGAGCCGACGCGCCCACTCTGCCTCTCTGTGTTCGTCCGCCGCTAGTGCTTCGAGCCGCGGCACGCACTTCTTATCCCTCCGCGAGCGACAGTAGCCCCATAAACGCATGTAATGTACAGACATGCCAATGAGATAATGTTCCAGAAGAATCTGGTTATATTAAGAGAATTTTACAAATGTGCATCTCCAATGAACAATATCAGCAGACACTTGTTTGATTGCTGATTCTAAAATGGATTATTATGCTGAATCATGGCCGAACCACTGGACAGGCTAATGGACATAATATTTCACAAACAACTAGTACCCTTGTGCTATACAGTGATGCTTTTGGCATCAGAAGAATGTGGTAAGTTTGTGGAGTCCGTAAACTTAACAAAACACATCCTAAAATTTCCCGTTGTCAAGGACTGTCATTTATACTGTTATTTATACGGAGATGCTGCTGCGATACATTCAAGAATCAAGTTTCTTTATTGGCATCTATGGTTCCATGAAGAACCTTTAACATCCATGGAAATGTTCCACAAAATGTTATTTACAGTGGATAAAGGTTCTTTAGATTATTAAAATGTTCTTCACACTAAGAAATTTTTTTATTTTAAGTACTGTTCACTGAAAGCTTCCTTGGGGAACCAAAAATGGTTCTATGGCATTTCTGTGGAAATCTTTTGGAACCTTTATTTTTAAGTGTATATTGCTTTTCACATCTTATTTTAAATCAGTTCAACAAATGATCAAAAGATCATTTTATGGATGGCACTGTTGTCTGTGGCCAATGCACCAAAGCAGCCTATAAGTGTCATGCCCCTGGACTGTCTGTGTGTTTTTGTCCCCATGTGCTTCCCGTGACCCAGTTTCTCCCTTGTTTGATTGTGTTAATTTGATTCAGGTGTGTCTCCTCTATTACCCTCGTTTAGTATTTAAAGTGTTGTCTGTTCTATGGATCCTTTGTCCAGCCTGCCTGTTTCCCCTTAGATGTTAATTAAAGACTGTTATTCCTGAATCTCCTTCATCTCCGCATTCCTTGCTCCTCACAGTAAGAAACCGTGACAGAACACTGGACCAACAAAAAGAAGTATATTGCGTGTTCCCCTCCGTTTGTTTTCTGTGTTTTGTTTTTCCCTATGGATCCCCTCGCCGCTAAATTCACCGCCCTAGCCTGTAAGGACCTTCCCATCTTTGAGTATGCTGTTGAGTTCAGCCAGCTCGCCGTTTTAACGGCGTTTGACGACGCTGCGCTGAACTCACTGTTCTGGATCGGGGCAAATTACTACCGCCCCGTTGACCTGGAGATCTGGAGAGCGTCCGGCCCCGATCCAGAACACAGCCCGACCCGTATGGGCTTACATTTCTGCCACAATTCTGCGCGCGAAAGATCATATTTTGAGCGCACAAAAGTGCGTTTTGCACGCGCGCGAACTGAGTTTTGTGGAGAAAATGTTTGTCTCGCAAAGAAGAAAGTATTTCGAGCGCACGAAAATCAATTTTGCATTTAATAGCCCCAGAGCCCAGCCCCCCATCCCCCCGCTGCGCGAAGCCAAAGCCCGAGCCCGCCACGACTGACGAGCCATCACCCAATGGCACGACAGTGCTGAGGATCGCCGCGGAGCCGGAGCTTTTCAAGTGACGTCAGACCAGGTGCGAGAGCCAGCTACAACGCTCGCCACGAGGGAGAAGGCCGTGGACAGCGAGAGTGCAGAGAGAAGCTCCGCCCACTGCACCATGGCTGAGGGTGAGCTTACAAGGGATCTGGGACTGCTGGATTTTGAAGGGGACCTAATAGACTGGGAGGCAGATATATATGCGGACATGCCCATTCTCCTCCCACCTTCCTCGGACTTACCAGTCTGCCCTGAACTGTCTGCCAGCCTTGTCGTTCCCCTGTCTGACGCGCTCCCAGTGCTGGGAGTCGCGATTTGGTGTGTGTGGGCAGCGCACACCAGCCCTGAGAGCCTGGAGGCTCAGAAATGCCCACCCACCCTCCTGCTCCTGCCTCCTCCACCGCAGTCATCTGGCAGCCCCTTTGCTCACCCTCAGCCCACCATCTGTTCGGTGCGAGCACCACGGGTCTGCCAGTCTCCATCGTTGGCGTGGCTGGAGAATCCCTTGCCTTCGCCTCAAGCCTTTGACTCGCCGTCCGGGAGGGGGGCGAACTATCATGCCCCTGGACTGTCTGTGTGTGTTCTTGTCCCCAGTTTCTCCCTTGTTTGGTTGTGTTCATTTGATTCAGGTGTGTCTTGTCTATTACCCTCGTTTAGTATTTAAAATGTTGTCTGTTCTATGGTTCCTTTGTTCAGTGTTATACATCTAGTGGTGCTACGTGTGTCTCCTGCCTGCCTGTGTTTCCCCTTGGATGTTAATTAAAGACTGTTATTCCTGAATCTCCTTCATCTCCGCGTTCCTTGCTCCTCACAGTAAGCAACCATGACAATAAGCTCTGTAAGACTTCTCAAACTTATTTTGATTCTCAGCACATGTTCCAAAAGATCATCCAATTTAACTGCATTATCTGATCCCCGAAATGGACTGAATCTCAAAGCTGTGTGGGTGTATTACAGATAGAGAAAGACAGAATAAAACAGAGAGAAAACGAATAATATTTCAAAAATATAATAACGGACTGAGAACAGTAAACTTGATGGACTAAAGGTTTTTTAGGCAGTGTTGGTTGTGTGTGAGTGAATGTTTCTTGCAGTGAAAAGGAGATGATGCTATCTATTAGTCATAAAGACTGGATATTTGTGATTGTGTGTATGAGGGGGGGATGGCAGATAAGGGCAAACAGATACAGCGATCAGGTATTTTTAAATGCAGCGAGAAAAAGTGAGTCAAACGCAGGTAATGAGAGAGGTATAATTGAGCTGTAGAGACAAAATGAGTCAGCCATCTAATCAGAGTCTGGATCGAGAGAGAGGAAATAAACATAAAAGAGATGTATAAACAGAATAAAATGGATGAAACGAGCTCAGGATGACAGGAGATTTCACGCGTTTCACCATGCAGGTGCTAAGAATAGATTAATAACAATCAGGCCTAAAACAATCAGGGTCACACCATTTATCTGAGAATCACATTTCCAGGATGGATCTAGAAAACTTTACTACAGCAGCATCATTTATCACCATCAGTGATATCAAATAATAAACGCTCATTTACTTAAGTCAGTAACCTTTGGAATACCGTTTCCGTAATTGCAACTTTTTTTCCCGTAATTGCGAGTTTATATATCACAATTCTAACTTTATAACACACAGTTGCAACTTGCATGACACAATTCTGACTTTATAACTCGCAATTGCAAGTTTTCTCGCAAATCTTATAAAATAAGTCACAATTGAAAGATGTAAAATCACAACTGTGCAAAAAAAGTCAGAACTGTGAGATAAATAGTTGCATTACCTTATTTTTATTCAACGGAGAAAACAAGCTTTCATAGCAAAACCTCACAATGTGGTAGATGTCAAGTAAATATTTTTGGTTAAACTTACCTGATCTTACCTTTTACTTAAAGGGTTAGTTCACCCAAAAATGAAAATTAGCTTGTGTTTTACTTACCCTCGAAGCATCCTGGGTGTACAGTATATGACTTTCTTCTTTCAGACGAATCCAGTCAGTATTTGACGACTTGTGGACTGTTCAACTGCAACACCCGCTGAGTGCCATTAAACAGCTTGAAAGATCAAAGACAATTTTTAATATAACTCCGACTGGATTCATCTGAAAGAAGAAAGTCATATACACCTAGGATGCTTCGAGGGTAAGTAAAACACAAGCTAATTTTCATTTTTGGGTGAACTAACCCTTCAATGCTTAGATGAACATATTTTCTTCAAAAAATATAAGTAGTGCTAGTGGTGGTCAATCTGTATTTACATAAGATTAACCGAAAGATACTGTGCAATCCATAACATTACTTTCCAACTGTGTTCTCAAGGCCACATGAGAACCCACAGTGCTGCAATCAATAAATCTTTTACAGTTGTTTATAGCAACCCGAGCTTGCCATTCACATCATCTGTTTATGTCCCATTGAGTCTGGTAAACAAAGTTCTTCTTTTTCAGAGAACAAATTAGCTGACAGCATCCAAACCACACTATACTTAACCTTTTTCTCATTTCATCCTCCATCAGGTCCCCATAGCAACGGCTGCTAAGTAACCTTGCCCCCTAATCAAGCTGGAAAGATAATTGAGAAAATGATATGTGGAGATGCAGTCGGGGGGCTGAAGGACATGTTTAATTAACCTCTCCAAACCAAAACTTCTAATTTAAGCAAATACTTCTGAATTTTGATTGCTGTAGACGTTTCAGGTAATGAGGCTAATCATTCGGGTTAGCATGAAAGTGCAGTTAAAAACAGCCTCTGTTCATATTCCTTTGGCTGAAGTACACTCATTCCGTTGCCTAAGACTATTGGCTCACATTATTCTCCTTTTTCTTTTGCCACTCTGTAAAACCCTGCAGCTAGTGGCACATTATATATTTATGCAATAGATAAATGCTTTATCGATCCCTGAGATGAAATGTAATGGTATTTACTTCATAAGAGATAAGAGTTCAGTTAGAGCTTGACACACTGAGCTATCATGAACCAGTGTTCCTTATACACACTCAACTAATATGAGTCATTGCTACATCTATTTTTGTCTCTGTCTACATGTGCATTCAAGACTGTCAAAGTTTGTAGAACTTTATATGTAATGGGTACAGTGGTGGCGTCTCCATTTGTAGATGCCTAAACATCTTGCCATTTGTCCAGTTGGATTCCACCTGCTGTTTTATATGCAGCTTCTTGCATTCTTAATTTAATTACCCATTGCAACTGTGCAATAATGTATTGGCCACATACGTTAAACACGGCCTTATAAACATGGCTCAGGCTTTTTTATCTACCAAAATGTCATCAATGTAGTAAAAGTGAATGCATACTCAAGGCATCCTCTGGGGTTCATCAGACTGGTGAAACTCTGGAACAGTGGATCTCAACTGGTGGGTTGCAACCCAAAAATGGGCAAGGAGCCTATATTGTTTCTAGGATCTAGGAAAGTAGGGAAAAAACAATGTTAAATGCAAATAATACAATGCAAATAACCATATACTCACAGTTAACATAACATGTCATGCAACATCACAGCATTTATTCCCATCAAGAGCTGCATTCATTTGTGGTTGAGATCTTGTATGACAATGGGAGAGTCGAACCACTCTGTAAAGGCGACTCCAGCACATCCTAAAGACTGTCAATGGGGCTAAGGTCAGGGCTCTGTGGTGGACAGTTCTTACATGAAAATGATTCCTCATGCTCACTGAACCACTGGTTCACAATTTGAGCCTGAAGAATCTTGTCATCCTAGAATATAGACATGGGTATGTTTGGTTGTTTAAGAAATGAAAAGCTACGCACTGTATCAGTTAGGGTTAAACGAATTGTTGCAAAGCATACAATATGCCAGCATTAAATCCAAATGGTGATTTTTTTTTTTTTTGCCCAGGTAGTGTGTGTGTAAACATGATGTAGATCACAATTGTTTCTGCAGATTGCAGTTTGTTTTGTGTGGTGAGAACATATTTAAACACCAAATAATCAGTTTTCCTAGTCAGACTATTGACAGCATACTGTTGGGCATGTGCAGTCCTTAGTAATTTGAATGCATTTCAGTCTTCATTTTAAGGATTTTTGAAATTAAGAATTCTGTGTTGGGTTCTGAAGCAAAACCAGCAAAACCAACTTCTGGTGTAAGTACACAAACAGGGCAGCTCCCTGAATAACTTATAAAGCTTTCTGAAGACCAATTTCATGGTGGCTACAAGAAATTGGAGCTGAAGCTAAGTGCTTAATGGATCCCATACTAGAACATTAAAGGCCTACGACTGCTCAGCCACATGTTAGGGAAAAGTTTTTGAGGCATTTGAAATATTTATTGAAGTTGAGTAAACAACAGAATATTTTAAGCACCTTTAGTTCTACAGTGGAGCCAAATCTAAAACAACACGAGGAGCACTGTACTATTTACAGACTTACAGAAAACAGATTTTTTATTTAAAAAAAAAATTGGGTCAATCTTTACGAGATTTGTGCTTCAGAACTTCAGATTTACTTAGTTGTTTTCATATTTAGTCTCTAATTATAAGGATACATTTTCATGCAAGCATGGTAAGGGTTGAAATGATGTCAACTAATGACACAACACCATTCTCAACAGCTCAAGACATCGACAGCTCTCTGGTGCTAATCAATCAGCTTGGGTGTCGTGACTGTGACTTGAAACAGCAAATTAGTAGTGTAGTATGAGTTCTGAAGAGCCTTGAACCACCACATTTGCAAATGTTGTCATGAGTGTAATTCAAGTAAATTGGGCCACATTTTGTCATTAAAGCCAGCATGAAACAGAAGTTGCAATCACATTTTCTTCCCTATTGTGGCGTATATCCAAGTGAAATGGCTTCTCAAATGAGAAAAAACGTGGGTGGCATTTGATTTTGTCAATCAGGAATTGACTGGATCATTTGATCGGTAATGCTTGCTATTACCGTGATGTCATGTGAGTGACAATTTGCTGGAGGGGAGAGGTTATTGTCTTGCCCTTGCAATGGTGAACACGTAATCAGAGAAGAGATGTCGTTGCAAGGGGGAGGAAAGTTATTTTGATTAAAGATTATGAGGGCACATGATTTAAAAAAAAAATAATAATAATAATGGATGAGCATGGATAAATCTTTTATAATAAACAATATTCCATTAAAACAAGAATTTGATGATGACAAAAAATGCATCCCAACATACATGCATTCACCTTGTTTAAGCAAAGTAAACATCAAACTGACCCGTAAGAAGGACATTTTTGGTTCTTTAAAGCCCAACCATTCACATAAATACGTACATAAATGAATGAATAAAATTAATGAATGCTTACGGCATGAAACAAAAGGATTTATACATGTAAGATCATATGTAATGGAGAAAATGACTTGTTTCTTTAAATTCTTTTCAACTGCAGCTAAATATATTTGAACAATACTAAACAAAATTGACTATATTAATAAAAAAAATCTAATAATTGTGTAATGTAATCTCTCTTTTTTTGGTTATGAAATAAAATGCATGCATTATCTCTGTGGCTCAGTGGTAGAGCATTGCGTTAGCAGCGCAAAAGGTCATGGGTTCAATTCCCAGGGAACACACATACTGATAAAAAATGTATAGCCTGAATGCACTTTAAGTCGCTTTGGATAAAAGCATCTGCTAAATGCATAAATTATATCTTTTTATCTTTTGAATATGATTTAATAAATATTTAGGTTTCAATGAAAAAGTCATTAATGTAAATGCACTATGAATACCACTTCAATCTAATGTTTTTTAATGATTGATGATTTTCTATCATCTACAGTACCTTTAAATGTATCCCTCAAACAAACCTGTGCATTTTCAGGTTTTCATTAAAACATTTAATAAACAGTATGTTCATTATGCGTTTTCCTCATGGGGGCCATTGGCTGGTCCACAGAACAGGTTATTTCAGATTTTACTATTCTTGTGAGGACCACTGCAGTCAAAACCCACCCACCCCCACACCTGCTGTTACATAACCCGCCAGTGAGGGCTGAGAGCTGAGTTTGTATGACCAGATCAGAATCTAACCACATGCATCTGACCAAACGTCTTATGATGTCTGAATATTCATATTGATATGACTCATTAAGCCTTCATGTAAGTTTATGCATCCAGAGAGACAAAACTGTTGTGCTTCCTCTGCTAATATTATTGCTAGAACTATTCCACAAGTGTAAGATATTCACACTTCCTCTGACATGAACACGACTAGGTTGCTATGTCTCTCATTCTCTCTCTCTCGTTTTTCTGGAGCCCCTAATCTGCCTTCAAGCTGTTTTTTTTGTTTTGTTACCCTCCTCTTCTCTTTCTTGCTAAGCACCTCTTCTCGTTTTGTCTGGAAAGCTTCCTCTACAGCAACTGCAAAAAAGAATTAACAGATTATTTGCATGTTCTCTTTTCGCAAGTTGACAAATGATGCACAGAAGACGACTGCAGTACATGTTACCAGATCAACTCAGACAAACAAAGCACGCAGGAGGATAGTGCCGTTTTGCATAATAGATGCAGAGGAAAATGTCATTGAAAAAAAAAAACTCTTTTCAGAAGGTTGAACTGCACATCTAGCCATATTCTGATGGCAGGAATGAAATGTCAAAAAATTCAGCAATCATACATGAAGACCTAATTTGCATAGAATGCAGGAAATCCAAAACGAATGCAATTACATTTCTGTCCAGCCAGGATAGATTCATGTATGTGGCAAGGTTAAATTGAATCTGGATATTCGATCTGCATGCCAAAACGTTGTACAGTATGTATACGTACGTGTGTGTGTGTGTGTGTGTGCAGTAGCCAGAGACTGTCTCCTCTTTCTCAGAGTGTCTCTGACTCCCTCCTTCATTATTCCTCAGGGTTTGCTAAGCTGATGTATCAGCACAAACTGCGTAAGCTTAGGTTTCTCCATAAAAACCACTGATTCTGTGCAAGCCGTGTGAAAAAGCACAGTGTTTCCCCCGTTATCACATTTCAAGCCATTACTATGAAACCTAGACCTTATTCCTGAGCAAACCTGCTTTATAATTCACATAAGAAATCACATAACTTATATTTTCTAGCTTTTTCTTCTTCTGTACGTCTGCAAACGATACGATCAGGTCACAGTAATGCACAATTCTCCACGTGATCAATACTGTAGTCTGCTTGTGAATGCAAAATCTTTATAACCTTGTCTTGTCCTTTGACTATTTCAGATATGCTGAAATCTCTTGAAAACGGTCATTTCTATGCATTATGATGCATGTTATGCAGCTTTTGTTGTTAAAGAAGAAACACAGCATGCTCTTTCAATCGCTCCTGATCATTTTGGGTTCAGGTTTGATTATTTTCATCAAAAAATCTAAATGTTTGCTCTGTGAAGGACTAAGGATCCAACATGGCTGGTATTTTTAATCGCTCTTGTCTCTTTAAGCCCCAGCCGGGGACTCAGCCAATCAGAGAGGAGATGCTGTGAACGTCCTTGCCGACGACCTTGATGAAGAGGGAACAGGATGACTGAAAACAAGGCTTTAAGAAAAGCAGTGATGAATGGGTTTCAGCAGAGAGGAAAAGGAAGAGACGAGGAGCAGGGGTAAGACTGATGGCGGCATGTTGATCAGGAAACACACCAATCCTCCAGCGGACGGCGACTGTGCTCGGCATCCCCCATCCTCCCCTCCACGTCCCTCCATCGCACCTCCTCCCCCCTCACACTCACTACATCCATGTGTGTAAATGTTTCATAATCTCTGCATTTGTAGTTGAGAGCTTGAGGCTGGAAAAAACTGGTCTCTTCCTCTCTCTCGCCTCCACTCCTTGTTTTACACATGGATGGGTTTGACAGGTGGTCTTCCGGAGCAATGACACATTATTACTGGCAAGTTCAGGTAGGACAAACACACACAAGCGTACACAGGGGATAGCCTGCATTATACGCCACCTCATTTAACAGCAAGTGCGTTTTGTGGAAAGTAGGAATGTAAGCAGACTTTTTCCCCGATGTCATAAAAAGTTGCACTTGCTCATACTTAGGGAAAACATATACGCAAACTCATATGCAAACACCATAGCGTTGCAAGCATGAAATCCTGATGAACATACAAATTGTATGTTCTTTTGTTGCAGTGATGGCAACAAACTACAGGGGGCGATAGAGATACCTTCAAAATGTCTTTAAACCAAATACAACCTTAACCTAATGTGTTTTTAAGCAGCTGGCTGTAACACTTCAGCTTTAAATAATTTGCTCAGCAAATCTCCATCATGACAGAAAGAGAAAACTGCCCATAGAAAAAGATAGTTTACGCTAATGTGCTGCTATAGTGCATCTCCTGGCAATGCTGAGAATGCAACATGCACTGTTCAAAAGGTACCGTTCATTTTTTCCCCTACTGTTAAAAAGTTACAATATCATTAATTACAGTTAAATTTTTTGAAAGAAATTTATACCTAGATATACAGCATGTACAGATATACAGACTGGATTAAATTGATCAAAAGTGACAGTAAAGATTTACATAGTTACATTTTTTTTTTCAATTTTTTTTTCTAAAGGCTTCCAATTCATCCAAGAATCACAACTGTTTTCAACATTGATATTAATAAGAAATGTTTCTTGAGCAGCAAATCAGCATATTAGAATAATGATTATAATAAAATATCAAATATATTAAAATTAGAAAATAGTCATTTTAAATTGTAATAATATTTAATAATATTAATATTTGTACAGTATTTTTGATCACATAAATGCAGCCTTGATGAACATAAGACCCCAAAGTTTACAAAGGCAGTTTCAAAAGTCCCCGGAGTTGATTTTTATTTCTATTAGTCATATAAAGGTTTTATTCCTTAGTATAGTAGTCGTTTTCACTACAGAATTTTCTAAACATAATAAAACTTGGAAATTGACATGACAGAGAAAAAAAATACAGATTTCCAGTGTTGGATATTGTTAGTGGACAAATTAAACTAGTGAGAGTGTGAAAGTATGTTTTGGAAGAGTTCACAAGATCAAAAAGCAAAGTACCCACACCTGCAACACCCAAAGTAACACCCACTTGCATTGTGATATGAATTGTCTCATTGTCATGGTCTGACCAATTTCAAAATGCACAGATACATAAAATCAAGCTTAGCGAGAAACATTTGTGCAACCCCCTAAACAGCTAGCTTAACATCCTAGCAACCTTATAACAACACTAAAAACTGCTCAGCAGCTGCATAATAAAGTTGAAAACCACTCAGAAATCTAGTTTAGTATTAAACTGTTACTTATCAACAGATTCATTGTTGGCATTAAACTGCATTTACCCATCCTACATGTCCGTTACATGCTGCCTTTTAAGAAATGAAAATAAATCCAGTTGCAAATGAAAGGGGGAAGAGGCAAGCTAAGAAGTAGTGCTGGGTGGTATGACCACAAATTTATATCACGGTATTTTTCAAAATTATACCGGTTTCACGGTACATGACGGTATTTTTTTTTTCATAAATGACCGGGTGTTAACCATATTTTCTACTGATTGAGAGAGGAAATACCGCAGTATATTGACTTAGAATGCCCTATTTTTTTTTTTAGTTCTATGGAAAAATGCCGCTAAAAGGCTCTGAAAGTTGCTAAATCTAGTGCTAAAGTCGCGCTCGTGTGTGTGAGACGCGGGAGCTGAGGGGCGGTGGATATTTGTGGTGGTCAATGTGGATATTGTGGATGAGTTCTTCTGTGTCATCACGTTCTATTAGTTATACAGCTTCAGTTTCGGAACTTTCACGCTTAGTAACACATACAGCTGTTCCCTCACCGCAGTGCAACAATGAAAAGGGACGCCTTTCAAACAGTGTCGTGTTCCGAACGTTGTTAAAGTGTGCTTCTGTGTTTCCTGTACACGAGTGTAGTGCAAACAGTGCGAGCCGTTATGTCTGAATAGCGAACAAATGACTCTTATGAACCGGATCCTTTCAGTTAGTGAGAAAGATTCATGAAACAGCCTCTCACCAAGAATAACAACTATAACTGTAATTTAACTATAACTGTACAAGTCCAATAGAGAAGTTCACAACACAACTATAACGATAGTAACACAGAGGAACGATATTGATGAAATCACTTTCGAATGATTTCCAACTGAAGAACGATACAAACATTAGCCGCGTTTCCATTACCCTTCAAATTGCACAAATTGAAACTGCAAATTGAAAATACACCTAATGGAAACACGTCAATAGCTGGGGTTCCATTACAGATTTGTGCAAAACTTTTGCGATATTTTATAAAAAAACAAAAACAAATTGACAGTGCGAATTAACAGTGTTTCCATTAACTGATGTTATGTGACTAAAACATTATTTTTTCCTCTCGCGATAAGTCATGGCGACGGATGTTTGTAGATTTACGTATATTGCAGCTACCGCACTAGCTATTATTTTTAAATGAAGGAGACCTATGCATGTACCGTTTAACTAAGTAGTGTGGAGAGTCGCTTCTGGAATGTTTTGGAAATGTGCCGCAACGTGTCTGGTATAAACACAAGCATTGACTAGAGTGGCCACGTTCAGCTTCAGTAGTTGTGTTGGAGCTGCAACGCGCTGCAGACATGTGAAGTGTAAATAAGGGGTTATCCAAGCAATAATGGCAAGAAATGCCCCTTATACTTGAGAGTGGCCACATATAAGGTGTTTCTTGGAGGTTATAGTACATTAAAGAATGATCATGTGACTTTTACGTATGCCAGATGACCTGTAAATGTGGGAAAAAAAAAACTGTTTCCATTGCAGTTTTGCGATATATTCCTTTTTCGAATTGCCTGAAAAACCACCTCATGTCATTTTTTATTTTGCGATATATGGGAGTTTTTGCTAAATTTACGTGTTTCCATTGGGCGTATTTTCAATTCACAATTTTAATTTGCGCAATTTGAGGGGTAATGGAAACCCGGCTAATTTCACAAAAACTCCCATATATCGTAAAAACATTTTCATGCTCGCATGAAGTAGATTTTCAGGCAATTCGAAAAAGGAATATGTCGCAAAACTGCAATGCCAAATTTATTTTTTATTTTTTTGTATTTACAGGTCACCTACCGTATGTAAAAGTCACATGATCATTCTTTAATGTGCTATAACCTCCAAGAAACACGTCAACCATGGCTCTTAATTATAAAGGGCTTTCCTTGCCATTAATGCTTGGACAACCCCGTATTTACACTGCACACATCTGTGGTGCATCAGCCACTCTAGTCAATGCTTGTCTTTATACCAGCTCTGCTGTGGCACGTTTCAGAAGCATCCCAGATGCAACCGAAAATGGCTAGTGCGGTGGCAATATTTGTAAACCAACATTGGTTTCAAGGACTTATCGTGCGAGTAAAAAGTTACATTTTAGTCGTATATTGTAACATCAGTTAATGGAAATGCCGTCATCGACATCTATAAAATATCGCAAAAGTTTTTTTGCAAATTCTGCTTTAAAGAGTGCGAGCATTTAAAGTGTCAGATGACAAAACTGCAGCGTGCGATTCTATTAAACAGAATGTTATTTTATATTAGCGTGAACGCTATATAGTTATATTGTTATAGTATATTCATGTTCTTAAGTGTGAAAAGGCCTTAACTCATCTGTGAGTAAGCAGTCTATATCAGACTCACTCAGTCAGTAAATGTTCAAAAACAGCATTCGGTTCACAACTGACTCCCTCATTCACTACGTAGTTTTGTTGTAATAAATAATGATATTCTTTAAAAAACAAATATTATTGGTTATTGTTTAAAAGTCCAGTTGTAGTGCTGAATCGACAGGAAACCTGTGTTTTGGTCACATGTCAGAAGCATAAGCAACATTTATGGTATTATATTATTATATATTTTTCTTTTATATATATATATATATAATTATTATATATTTTTTCTTATATATATATATATATATATATATATTAATAGTAGTATTATACAAAATATATTATTTATATGACACAAATACACTCAGGATCTAACTAAACTAAAACCACTATACCGTGTCTTCATCACAGCAGAGAGCAGCGTTTCATTGCTTTAAAGTATGAAGCTATGAACTCAATGAACTGGAGTGCAGAACAACCATCTTTTTATCGAGCGATTCTGTAATTTGTCAAAAAATCATGTCTTGCCGCATAGCGACACCCTGACACTAGTTAAAACACCGCTCACATTTTCATCCAAACATTAAAAAACGCACATCTTTGCTCTAATGCACCTTGTGTTATTCTTGGCACCCCTGCTTCATTTATCTTCTTACTCCCATCTTCAGCATTATGAATGAAGCTTGCAGAGGGAGGGAGGGTGTGTGCGTGTGCAAAGAAAAGACTAGATAAACGCGTAATGGGGGGGTGGCTGGGGTGATGTCGTGAGAGATAGTTTAATTTTAGCAAACGCGAAGTTCCCCCACCACTTATCCATCAGATCTATAAATAACCATGTTCCTGGATGGCTCACTCGATCCAGTCCACTCCCACGCATACACACACACACACACACACACACACGGCCTCCGGAGTCAAAGAATCCAGCGAGGGACGGATGGAGAGGGGACCGAAGGGAGGGGGAGGGGAGGAGGTTGCTAGGCGACCACTGGCAGGCAGGTCATGTGACTGGAGATGACTGGCACTGGTATAGAATGCAGTCTCACGACACAACACACACACACACATCACATACAGCTTTATATGGTGTCATTTCACAACACAAAGTCCTGTTTGACATGATCAATGCGTGTTGATACGGTTAGAACGATTGGGTCACTTTGCACCAGCTCGAACAGACACACACCAACAGGGATGGCAATAAAAATCTTTGGCCAACACAGTGTGAATAATGAAAACACTAATCACACACATACAAAAATTCATCAGAGTTAAAGCAATTAATTTTGCTTCACATCAGAGTAAAGCAAAGGGGATATTGAGCAACACAGAGCATGATTGAATTGCTGTTGATTGAATGACTGCACTGTTTATAGGCGTGTAAACAATCACAAAGCTTTGCTTGTCAGTGTTTTAAGGTCATTGCAGGAGCGATGACTTTAGCAGTTCATTAAACCATGCAACTGGACTGGATGTGGGTTGAATTATGTCATCTGTTCAGTCTTCACAGCAGAGGCATCTAAAAATGACACAATCTAAAAATTGCACATCTTCTGTGAACTACTTGCTTTGGCTTCTTGCTGTTTTAGTGATATGCATTAATATTTTTTGAGACCTTGATTATATATTTGTAATTAGGTTAATATTTGTACAGCAATTAAAGGGAAATCCACAGCGGTGCCAAAAAGTCACATCACACTAAAAATCTGGGATTCAGCATTTGATATAATCCTAGAAATTTATTAGCTACTCTATTCACTTGTTATGATGATATATTGCTTTTTATATTGCTATTTACTTTAATTAATTTGGGTTTTGAAATGTAATTTGAAGGTCATTTGAACATGGCTCTAATAGTTGGTAGAAGACAACCTAAAATAGAAACTCATAATTTTCCAGATAACATTTTATATATTTTTTTCTTCAGTACACTAAGAATCTAACATATATTATGATAATTATGATAATATTATTAATCCAAGAATATAAAACAAATCAATATGAAATTATGCCATTATCCAAATGTGGTCTCCATCACTGTTGTTTCAGAAAGCAACTCTACCAAGCTAACGTACATCAGGCCTCCATGCAACACGTATATAGCTTTAAATCCATTTACAGTCATATAACAGAAAAAAGAGGTATTACATTTCTTTGCATCCAGATTATTCAGAAGCACAGGAAGAACGAGACAGAGATCGAGTGGAAGAAATATGCGGTGATGCTTGCTGCTAAATATACCAGAAAAGTCAGTGCTCACGCCTCCCTGAGCATTCACCTTGAGCTCAGCAGCCCACCACCACCATTGGAGGAGAAACCGGGACACCTCACGCTCTCATTGGCCATGAGGGGCCAGCCTGTTGCTGGGCTGTTTCCATGGAGATGGCTTATCGAAGGTGCCGCTGCAGCCGTCACAGGGGAAATAGATGGGGCAAAGATGGTTAATGAGAAAGAGTGAAGATTGTGTGTGTGCGTGAAAGAGGGAGAGACAAAATGGATTGAGGGTAATGATGCAAAAAAGGATGGATGAATAAAGAAACAGGTTGGTTACGTGTGGCTGCTGGTAAATGTGTATGAAGCACATTAACATGTATGTATGTATGAATTTTCAAACTTGATGTTTAAAGACGAGGAAAAGCAGGTGCGAGGCCCTGAAAGAAACATCCTCCAGCAGACCTGAGGCATTCTGATGTTAAAAAATTGAACAAAATATCTGATCAATAAGCTGCTAAAGCCAAATCCCTCTATATTTTAGCATCCACTGCTGATTGTTGCATGAAGAAACGTGTTGTAGTGAATTGACGAAAACCAAACATGAGGTTTTGAGTGAACTAGCCAGAAAGAGCAGAAGGTTAATTCAATCACACTAAACTTCACACTTAATGGAAGAGTTCACCAAAAAATTTAACTTTGAACCATTGCCTCTGGCCAAAATAACCATAATCCATAATAACGCTTCCTCCAGTGAAAAAGTCTATCTCTGTTGTCCTCTCACATCAAAATCCAACAAAACATTTGTTTTTAGAACTCTTTTGGACAGTGTAAACAGTGTAAACACGGCTTGATCTGTGCAGATTTCTCTCCTGATTCAGATTAGAAGACTTTTTCACTAAAAACAATATTATAGAGGACTTGTATTTTAGCCAGAATCAATAGTTTAAAGTTGAAACTTCTTAATTAAGAATTGGTTTTGTTTTTTTACAATCACACAATTTTACAATTCACTTCATAAGATGTTACAGTTTTTTTTAACTGCTTACACACATTTTCAAAACTTTGCCTTTTTTTTCAAAACTTGACACAAAAATCCAAGAATTACACACACAAAATGCTAAATGCCTCAAATCTCTTGCAAAATGAAGCACTGCATTCAAAATATCACAAACACATCTCAAAAGCAAAAATTAGCAAACACCTTTGCCATAATATTAATTCCTGTTAGATTTGTGTGTTACATAGAGAATTGTGTGTTGTGTTTAGCAAAAAGTGTTTTATAAAATTGAAAACTGAGTCAAAGGCTGAGAATTAGTGTATGGTTTTGCAGATTTGGTGTGTGCTTCTACTATTTGAGTGTCAGCTTTCAGAAATTGTGTGACAAGTAAAGATTTTGTGTTTAAGCAGTTGAAAAAAAAACTGTAATTGATGGACTTTTTTAGTTGTGTCGATTACTTGTGGATTATTGTGATGTTTTTATCCCATGAAGAAACAAACTCATCTACATGTTGGATGGCCTGAGCGTGAGTGAATTTTCATTTCTGAACTGGCTGAACTGTTCCTTTAATTAATCTGTTTATAGTTTATGCAAAGAATCTGCTGAGAGGCTGATAAAGTAATCCTACAGCAAAAAAATGGAAATTGAGAAATACAATGAGAAAATTGGTGAGGTTATACTCTATAAAAATAAAGTTTTTATTTTGCTTTTCTGAATAATAAAGATCTTTGCTTGCCTTGCCAACATTTTTACTGACCACAAATATGATAAACTGAAAATGTTAAATAATTTTAGCAGCATATTTTTAGATGATTAAATATTGCATTTTCTTGTCAAAAAGACTATAATGTAACTTCATGACTTCAACACTTTCACTGGAAATCATAGCATATACAGTACAAAACAGATTTTGTTTATAATTTTCAACCCAAATCTATGCCCACCAGCTGCATAACCTTGGTCTAAATTAGCACAATTCAAGAACAATGTTCAATATATCACCAACAAAAACAAAAAAAAAAACACACACACGGAATAAACAAACATGTATGCGATCAGCTAATATAAGATGCACTGACACTTGACATTTCTGTAATTTGGCTTAAAATGCTCTCACACTGGCACTTTAAGACATATTATTAAATTTTGCATAATACATTTGAATTTTTCTGCATTGTTTTATTAAATATAAAAAAATAATAACATACCTTTAAAATAATAAAATACATTTCACTAGAATACAAAATAAAGATTCTGATTACAAATTATGTTTGCAGTGCTTTGATCGCATTTTTTGTGTACAGAGGGGGAAAAAAACATTGTATATTATATATATAATGTTGTATATTAAATCTTATAGAAAGAAACTAAGTATTTAGGATTCCACTGAACAAATGAGAATAAGAAGCTGTAAACTAATATGACTGGACTTCTTCCAGTAATTCTTCTTTTATCATGTGTATCTGTATTACATACATTTACATTTAGTCACTTAGCAGAGACTTTTATCCAAAGCGACTTACAAATGAGGACATATATAGAAGCAATCAAAACCAACAAAACAGCAATGATATGCAAGTGCTATAACAAGTCTCAGTTAGCTTAACGCAGTACACGTAGCAAGGTTTTTTAAAATAATATAATAAATAAAAAGAAAACAGATAGAATTTAAAAGAAAACAAGCAGCAAATGAATAGAGTGCAAGTCTAAAAGGTACAAGTGTATGCGAGCAGCTATTGGTAGCCAGTGCAAATTGATGAACAGAGGTGTGACGTGCATTCTTTTTGGCTCATTAAAAATTAATCTTGCTGCCGCGTTCTGGATTAATTGTAAAGGTTTGATAGAACTGGCTGGAAGACCTGGAAGACCTGCAATACATAGCAGGTGCTAGTGTAGATGTTGGGGGCTCAATATCAGTAGAATGTGACTTTACTAGAAACAGCCAATAGAATCATTCAGCTGATGTTTGTACAGCCTGTTATCCTCGTTAGTGTCCACTGACCTTCAAATGCATTTCCTATATCAATCATTCCGAGCCATACTGAGGGATTCGCCATGGAGACCAACCTCTACTCATGCAGCACTGAAGCACATAATTAACTGTGATCAGAGCCAGTGGCTTTAAAAATCGGAGATGTGTTGAGCAACATGGTGATTCTGATTCATTAAAAATATAAGGATGACTGTAATCACTCCATTTACTGGGAGCAGCATTTGATCGTAAGGGTTTATATGTAATGCATGTGATTAAAATGACATTAGTCAGTCATTGGGCAGTAATTATTTTATTAATTTGAGAAAGAATCACATTGATGAATTGTTAATCTAACACCAGCTGGACACACTGCATTATCTGACAAAATACTATTGAGAAGTTGACATGCACTGCAGTTTGACGTTCTATAATGCTAAAACTACTTAAAAACAGCATTTTGTTAATTCTTTTAGATTTATTATTTTGTGTTTATGACCTCATACTAATTTTGAGAAACTTAAAGTGAGAGATTCGAAGGAATATTTGTACTATTTATGAGTTGCACTATAAAATGTAATTTAAAATTCTGAAAGAATAAAAAAGGCAACCAGTTACAGTAGCTAAAATAT
This sequence comes from Sinocyclocheilus rhinocerous, assembly GCF_001515625.1. Lineage (NCBI taxonomy): Eukaryota > Metazoa > Chordata > Actinopteri > Cypriniformes > Cyprinidae > Sinocyclocheilus > Sinocyclocheilus rhinocerous. The sequence goes on along the minus strand of NW_015640094.1, from coordinate 343,528 downwards.
ACACTTTCTTTATATTTATATTAATTTTATATTTTATATGTATTTTAACATAACTTGCAAATTGCTTAAAATATGGTGGAATTACTTAAAATTATACATTACAAATATAGAATATATAAGCATGTATGTTCCTTGAATACACACCATGAGATTTGAGGCACTTACAAATGATTTTACCATTTTTTCATAGTACAATGACCTATTTCAATTTAATATCTTATGATACAAGCCCAACATATTTGTCTCGTATTGTAATGCATAACAAACACAAATGACAGGAGACAGAGAAAACATCAAGCCCAGTGCATATCTCTAATTTAATTATGAATTCACTGGGGACTCTGAAGCAGCCTCAGCTGTATCTCATCCCAATCACTCTGAACATGGGGCTAAATGACATGGATTGATTTTGAATGAACAGAGACAATTCAATTTAACTGAAGCAAAGCCAATAAAAGAGATGCAACGAAATCCTCGAATTTACAAGCATATGCATATAACAATATTAAGGCAGATGAATGACCTTGACGGTCCGTTCCTGGACAAGGCCTGCGAAATACGAATAAATTATTCGAGAATGAAGTGTTGCAGGGATTGCGCTCACTTCCGTAGCAGTTAATGTGAGGAACTGCGTCCTCTGCTGTTTTTGGAGGATAATACACTGTTCCTGGTCATCTGTATGCCTACTGTCAATCTCTTTGTAATGGCTGGAGTGTCTTATTAGCCAAACATTTTCTAGATATATATGTGATATACCAAATGAAACAAACGTTGATTATAAATTCCGTTGAACATGACTTAAAACTCACTAAGCTTACTGAGTTTATCGGCAAGAGATGCGGCGACATCTCGTGGCCGAATGACAACATAAAATCACCTCAAATCGGTGTATTAAGCCTATGCATTTAGCCTTTTAAAATCATATTGAACAGAAAGAATGAAACTATTTTAAGGCGATAACAATCACATTTATTAACGTTGAAATGCCTAAATGTATAAATACGAATACACTTCAGTAATGCCACTCACCTGAAAAACAATTGGCGACGAATTGATGTTTCTCCCTGAGGGCCATTTGATGATCCTTCGAAAAAAAAAAAAAACATTTTTCGTTATTAGACTTCTTTAAACGCTCTCCATGAATGTCCATTAAAACATTAAATTTGCAAGTTGGCAGTTGAGAAACGCTGTGATCGTGATTCAAAAGCAAAAAGCCCGCCAAAGTCATGAGAGATCCACCTATCACCGCCTTCACATGTAAACTGGAACTGACCCAAGCATTTTGTAATGACCATTACAAAAATAACGACAATGGAAAAAAATAATAATATATAACAATGGTAATAGTATAACTGTAGCTATAGATAATTACTAAACTTTTAATAAATTAACTTCTTGAGCCTCCCAAAAAGAGGGGTATAAACAATATCTTATTGCTGAGTTTATAATAACTATAGTTTGACTGTACAGTAACAATAAAATATATTCTTTTAATTTGGGAGAAGAAAAAAACAAACAAAAACAAAACATTTTCTTTACAAAATCATGGTTAGGCTTTCTCCCAAGGTATAAAAGTGTCAGCACACATATACAACCATATTTAATTTGGTGTTTTATAGTTTTAGAGGACACAGTTAAGCTATGTGCGTGGTTAATTTTGTAGTTACTATGATTTTACTTCAAAAACATAGTTATGGTTACTGTATAGTAAAACCATGATTAATTTTGTCGTTACCATGGGTTTACTACAAATGTTTTGGTAAAACCATGGTTAATTCTGTGGTTACTAGGTTTTAAACATAGTTAAACCATGGTTACTATAGTAAAACCATGGTTAATTTTCGTAAGGGATTATTTTAAAGACAACAGATTTAGTTAAAATGACAGATAAGGATGGAACCACAACTTAAGTGGAGCCACAAAATAATAAACTGACATATTAAGTAAATAGATCTAAGTCAGGGAAGCGGCAGGCCTATTTAATTTTTGACATAAAAATGATCTGTGAGGGATAGTACAATGCGTTCAAAGGATTTTATTGTTTTTTTTAACAACATATCAATTGTTCAGCTGACGAAATATTTATGTAGACAAAAACTTCATAAAACAGTTTTGGAAAATGACATGTTATAGGACCTTGATACAGTGATTATACATTATAAAGACATTATAAAGGCAAGTCTAAACCCCTCTATAGCCTAGTTTTCATCCGCATTAGGTGTCTTGTGATTAGTTCTATTTGCTGTGTTTTTCTCGCCTGTTTGATTAACAATTTCATGCCATGCATTATACGACTGATAGACTGCAACGGTTAAAGTTAAAAATCATCATATGTGTTCTACTGAAGAAACAAAGTCACCTACATCTTGGATGCCCTGGGGGTAAGCAGATAAACATCAAATTTTCATTTTTGGGTGAACTATCCCTTTAAAAGGTCTGCATGCCATGTAATAACCAGAATCACCAACCAACAAAATCCCAAATTAATCCAACCATAATTGTCATCAAAATACCACACCCTGTTAGAAAATCCAATTTAAGCTAGTAGCTGTGCTTTGAATGGTAGCTGGGTCACAGCATGTCACTAGGTGGTGCAGGCAGGTAGATTACCTTGAAATGGCAACAAACCAGCAACCAGGTAAGAGGTTATATGGCCCTAAGTGGTCCAGCAGGTTTTTGGAATATGATGGCGGGCCATTGAGCTAATGATCACCTTGCACTAGCTAATGAACAGCTTGGTTCAGCTAGCTCTATTTCAAAACACAATAACTGCTGTAACTAGGTTTTTTACTTTCTAATTTGCCTTTCTCACATATGCTTTTATGTACAATTTCCCTTACCCCCCCCATATCAAAAAACAAATCAGTAAAAATGAGTAGCTAATATGAGATTAAATTAATGTAATACCCTGTATCAATTGCACCATTGTTTTATTTTATTCAGTTTATTTATCTAATATTTATGTAATAATCTAATTTCCATTTTTGATTGAGCCTTATTTTCTTCTTTACAAGTTTCTGTTTTCTGCTCTCTGTGAAATTTCTGATGTGGTTTAAACCCATTGTAACATCTGGTATTAGTTATGTAACACTAACTGGTGCAACATGTTGTAATATAATACTTCCATGGGTGAAATTCCCAAGTTGCTGCTGTGTAATATTTCTCTCCCCCATACAGGCACTGGCAAATCCAAATTCTTGTTTCAATTTTTATTTTTATTTTTTTTATTTGTGTAACTTATTTTCATTGCTTTTCCAAACAGTTATCATTTGATGTCTGGCCAAAACAACTGAGAATACACTGATTGCATGGATAGTCCCTCCGCTGTGACCCAGAGGTTATGTGCTCCGCTCAAGGGCACAATGGTGATAAAACAGGAATGTGATCTTAACTCACCCGTTTCTAGGACACCCACATTGGGATTGAAACTTGCATTCATTGTGCTGGCAGCCACGGTACTTAACTATTAGACTACCTAAACTTTTCTTAAAGAGCTCACATACTTTTTTTTTTTTTTGAATAATTGTTCATTTTCCCCTGAAGTCCACTTATAATGCTAGTCTAGTTCATTTAGTTTTTTATGTGCCAGATTAGTTCTTAACTTTCTCAAATGTAAGTACACTAAAAGTTTGGGGTTGGTAAGATTTTTTTTTTTTTTTGTCTCTTATGCTCACCAAGACTGCATTTATTTGAAAAATACAGTAAAAATTTGTAATATTGTGAAATATTATTTAAATGTAGAATAACTGATTTCTATTTGAATATATGTAAAAAGTAATTTATTCAGCCTAAATTTTCAGCATCATTACCCAAGTCTTCAGTGTTACATGATCCTTCAGAAGTCATTTGCTGCTCAATAAACATTAATTATTATTATTATTATCAATGTTGAAAAACATTGTGCTGCTTTGCATGTGTGTGTGGAAACTGTGATACATTTTGTAACATCATAAATGTCTTACTGTCCCTTTTGATCAAGTTAATGCATCCCTTGGTGAATAAAAGTATTATAATTTATTTTTTTAAAGTAGGAAGGGCCCTGTGTGCCACAGAGGTACTATATTCTCAATCAGCTAAGAAAAGACCATAAAAATGGCGAGCAATGAATAAATATTAGCATTTTGCTTATGAACATCTGCAGCCATAAGGAAAGCACCACAAATAACTTTGCACACAGCTTCTGGTTTCTGCTTGTGGTAGGAGGCCTATTATCACTAACTGATTGCAGATATTTCTCACAGCTGGGCTGTTTTTAATGAAGGACTGGTTTAGTGGTCTGATGCAATATTGTGTTACCGCATGTGGCCTACATTAGTTGGATAAAACATCTGGGAAATGACATTTAATTTTTAGATTTACATATGTTGTGAACTATCAGCTTAAGTAAAGATAAAGTGCTCACTACTTTAGTAGTAAGCACACTGTGTTGTCAAAATTGTTCCAGTTTATTTTTAAACTGTAACTCACTTCCCAGAATGCACCATAAACCCCAGTGAGCATTAGGTGCTCGCTAGATTCACCGTCATTATGTCTTCTTCAGTCGTTATAAATGAAGAACGAGGGCATATTTCATTATGCCGCTGTACTATTGAAACCGCTATAACGAAGATGCACAAGAAAAAAATCAAATGACACCAGAAGGATATTAGTCATGGCCTGTTACACAGCGAAGCTTTTGATAAATACCAGCTATATTTTAATGTGTGACCTTATAATTGTGTCAAATCAGTAATTGAGTCAACAGTTTACCAATGTTTTGTGAATCAAGACCTTTGTTAGTGCCCAATTCATGTTTAAAATATTATACAAGGGAGAAAAATGAGACCCCCTAAAATACTAGTATACCATTTTCATTTTCAATTTTCCAGAACACGTCCTGGTTGCTAAATTGCCTAAAATGTCTGGGTTTTTGGCTTTGTTTTCATACTTGCTGAAGGTTAACTGAAAAATAGTTTGACCAATAGCGTGCAAAGCGGTCAAAGCAATGCAAATATGTGTACATATAATGTATGAGGAATGTATAAACGACGTCAATAGGAAAACAAAGCTACAACCCAGACATTTTAGGCAACTTAGAAATCACTAACTTTCCTGGCACATGGTCACCCTACTTCCATACTGACTACTATTTATTACAAATATGCAATGTTTTGGTCAATATTATCCTACAATGCTGTCATACGACCTTACTATATTGCATATTTAATTTAACAAGTGCCATTATCTGTATGGCACTTACTGTATGGTTATTTAAATATCAGATTTTTGACATGCTGCTAAAATAATCAAGAAGGTTATATATATACTAGTATAGTATTTATTAATATTTCAATTAGCTTTTATTTTTATTTAGTTTTAATTTGAGTAATTTTGCTATGTGTTTTTCCCCCCCAAAATTTTGTTTTTTAAAATACTTGTAGCTTTAATTAATGTTTATACCCAAAAAGTTCATTTTTAGCTGCCAAAGCAACATTTATTTAATTTTAAACTTTTTCATCCAACATTTATATTTTACATCTGTTTTTTTTTTTTTAAGTCTTTTTTTAAAATTAGACTGTAAAAATGATTTTCCTAAATAAAATAAATTGTACATAAAACACATAAAACAGATTATTGGAGTGTGTTTTACAAGAAAATACTTCAAATTATGTTTAATTCGATGTGTTACTTACAGTTTCTTTGTAGCCTAGTTAGCAATTAGCAATTTCTGAGTGAAAATTGTTTCTACACTATTTTTATCAGTGCCATTTTAGATTTAGTTTTGGTTAACAGTAATAACTTTGGTCCTTACTTAATAAAAAGTGCGGTTTCTCTTAGCCTATTGAAAAGAGAGACAAAATCCCTTATGCAAATATATAAATATTCAGAATGAATGTCGTTAAACAGCTAAAATCATTGCGATTTTTTTTTAGTTCTATTGCTTTGCTCTCTTTTATGAGGCTCTTTGCAGTATAATGTCCACCTGGTGGCGCTGTCTCCTTTTTTCCCCTCTGTTCTTCCCTCACCAGGCAGTCTCTGCATTTCCATTCCTCTCTCTGCATGTGCTTCCTCTCCAGTGTATCGCACCTTATTCGCGCTTTCTTTAATTCCCAGCTACTGCGTCTAGACACAACCAGAGGTCAAAGGCTGAGTAAACACGATTGAAGAACAGCCAGAAGGGACGAATGGCTCGCAGGCACTGCGCCTTCATGTCCCCCCCTCCTTTTACCTCACACACAGTACATTGTATATGCATTATTCCCGTCGTTCTGACTCCCTCCCTCTTCAGCTCGCAGTCTCGGCAGTCAGAGGTTAAACCGAGCATTAGCCGTCGGCGAAAGGCCCGGTTTTAATCGCTGATTGCACATCATTGCTATCAACATTTAATCATGGCCCCAGTCGCATCCCCGCACGCCCACAGCTGATTTAACAGGCTCTGACACGGAACAATCGCCACACTCAGCTTGCATCTCATCCGCGACAGAGCCTTGAGATCCAACTCATTAAGGAAAGGGCTAACGAATGCGGGGTGACAGGTGCTTAAGGAGGCTACGTCGTTTAAAAAAAAGTCGCAAGTCGCGAGCCGAGCTGGAACTGCCTCATTACGACGCCGGTGCGGTACGCGAGCGCTTGAGAGGATAAATTAGCAATGTATTCATTATGTTCTCGTGAAAGCGATGTCAAGTCGTCGCGCGCAAGTGTTGAGGCCAGTTGGGTTTCAATTACAGAGAATGCAATGAAGAGTTAATGGGTATTAACACAGAGTACGTGCTGCTAATGAATCAGGCAGCCTTTTGGTGGGCAACAAATGGCAAACAGTGTCTGACTCGAGCAGCCTACAATCGCTTGCTTCTTCGGGGCGTCGCGAGGCATACAAATGACCCGAACGACAGAACGCAATAGTCTTTGCAATGGAATTAGCATATTAATCAAAGACAACAGGGGACTAGTTCTCATTGAGGTAATTGCATTCTATATGGTGAATGGTTTTAAATTTCGTCAAGCTACCTGGCCTGGGTCTTTCTTGTGATGATCAAAAGTTGGGCTGTTGGAAAGACCCAGGCAATTTTCCTTGAGAACTCGCACACTACTGTAACTAGTCTTCCTGCTATCTTACAAATAGCCTAGGCCAAAACACTATGCCACTTCATGATATAAAATTAATTTAAAAAAAGATTTGAAGAAGTGATTGTAAATTACGAATAGGCTACTGTTACTAATAATATATAATTTTCATATATGTTGTTTCATTTTTAAGTTTTGCGATCAGTCCTCTTATTCTTTTGCCACAATTCTTTTAATTTGAAAAAAGGGATATTAAATGAATATATGTATATTTGATACAAGCTGCATGATTATTGTACTGTAGGTTAAAAAGATGTTAAATTAAAACAATGCATATATATATATATATGATTAATCGTGATTAATCGCATCAAAAATGAGTTTTTATTTACATAATATATGTGTACTGTGTATTTATTATGTATAGCCTATATAAATACACAAACAGAGTATATATTTTGAAAATATTTACATGTGTATTCACATGTATATGTTTATATTCATATAATTTATATTATATATAAATATATTTAATATATAAACGTAACATATTTCTCGTAAATATATACATGCATGGATGCATATACACACACACACATACATATATGGGCTAGTGAATAAGTGGATTTTAAATAAATATATTCCAATAATATTTGTATCTGATCATTAGGTTAAAAATGGTGTTGTATAAAAGAATGCAGAAATCGCTTGGTTTGGTCCAGTGAAGTCACGCCTTGTACAGATCATTTGCTTTTAACTGAAAATTTGCTCTCTGGAAATGTCACTGAAAATGGGTATGCCTTTTTCCCGGTGAAACACAAAAGGAGTTATTATCAAAATGTCAAAGTTGTTTTCCATACAATGGAAATGCATGGTGATCACTAGCTGTGAAGTTCAGCTCCAATTTTTCTTTGTTTATTTAAACAACAACAAAAACTCCAAGTAATATCCTTGCTTTAATATTTTGGAATACTTTTTATCCATTTTATGGTACAAATTCTTTTAGCTGGCAGGTATAATGACTTTAAACCCAAAGTCTAAATGGGTCCATATAATTACTGAGTTAAACTCTTTTCAATATAAAATATAAGTTGACCAGCTGAGTTAAGAGCAGCCTTAGGCAAAATACCTCAATGAAATAATGTTCATTACTGTTTTAAATATTAAAATGTCATGCAATTTTTATTCATTACTTGTGTTTCGATTGCCTCCGACCTCACAGCCATGAAAAGATTTTATATAGCAGCAAAAGTATTACCACCACCACCTGTCATTTATGTTAACTTTTATTTGACAGATACATAAAGTGTACATTCAAAGGCATCATAGCTTTTGAGAGCAAATCATCATTCGCAGGGAGTTTGATTGACAGGCGATCTGACCAATCAGAACGCCGAATCTGCCATTTTGTCCGACAACAAACCACACAGGAGTGAAAAAAAAAAAAAACACACAGGAGTGTTAATAGATTAACGTCGGTGGACTTAAACTTGAAAAATGGTGAGTATTGATGTATTTTCGGGTTGAAACAACATATCTTCTGATGTTCATTCATGTTTATTCCATGCTATAAATAGCAGTAAAGATGAAGAGAAGATCGGTTCACGTGCCGCTTGGACTGAAGCGCTACATCACGACACATGGAAGAGACACAAAATGGTATTTATTGTTTGAATTTCTTTTAAAAAATGTCAAAATTTGGAAGCTGAAATTTAGTTTTATACCAAAAGTAACCTGCTGTCTTTTCTGTCGTCAGTGTTATCTTTACTCCTCGATGTATTTCTTACTGCGTGTAAACATGCGTGAGAGTGTCATGGCTAACTAATGCCGAGTTCACACTGCACGATTTTCAAAGTTGTCGGGTCACCATGGTTTTCACACTGCAGGACTATCTGAGGTAGCAGTCAGTCGCTGCTGTGTTCACATTGCACGATGGATCGGCGACAGGAGGTTACACACTGCATGACTTTACAATAGGAAGAATCACAGACAACTCTGTCTGGTCCGCAAACTACGTTTCACAACAAAACACATGCGAGAAGTGATAAGGAAATAACGCGAGAACCCGCGTGCGTCAGACCAGAGTTCTCCAGCAAGACTGGAATTATAAAATATATATATAGCCCGCAAATTGTCTGTGAGCTGATTTCCAGCTACAAGGAGAAAAAGAAAAACAGATTACGCAGGAGGGAGATGCAGGGAACAGGGACTGGGTGTTCTGCAAAGAGAGTTGGAGGTAAATAATTTTGCAGTAACTGTTATGCTGATGTTGTGGCTGGTCAAGCAAATGTTTGTGCTTGTTTCTGTATGATATAATTGTTCATATATCTATAAAAATACTGATATTCTGGTCTATAGTGTTGTGGCTGGGCAAGCAAATGTTTGTGCTTGTTTCTGTATGATATAATTGTTCATATATCTATTAAAATACTGATATTCTGGTCTATAACTCCTCCCCGAACTTCCCTCTGCCCTGTATCTTGGTCTCTCATTGGCTGTTGGTCATCGCCGATGTGTTTTTCAGTCAGAACTCATTTCACACAGTGTGATTGTGAATCGCCGACAGCTCCAGATATTTAACATGCCAAATATTTTAAGGGCGTCGGCGATTCCCTCAGATCGCGTCTTTGATAATTCACACTGCGTGATTGTCACTCGCGTGAACGAGCACCGATTTGCCTCCGATTTCGGGCATTTGTCGGTGATTTCGCAAAACCTGTCGGCGAGTGAAAAATCATGCTAAAATCGTGCAGTGTGAACTCGGCATAAGGGGTCAGGGTCTTTGTGAAGAGTGAATTAAATAGATACTTTAAAAGTCTTTCAAAGTCACATATCTGTTCTGAGAACATCCCAAGCTTTTAGTTTGTTTGTGACTTAAAAAAAGTGTATTACATTATGTATTCTTTATATTGCACAGTCTACCGGACATATTAACAGAATGAGAGGCTCTAAAAGCATCTAAATTTGTATTTACCTAAAGTCCTGCTCTTAAAGTTTAGACAGCAGGCTGATGTTTGACATCAGAGTCTGACATTTTCACAGTTCAGGAGTTAAACGACCAGATCTTGTGAAGGTCTCTCAGATGGTAAATCAATAAGCGGATGCCAAACACTTTTTGGGCATTTGGTAATATCCCACAAACTGCAGTACATTACGCTGAGATCTCAGAACAACAATAGCTCTAGATGATACAGAAGATGCCTCACAACATGAGATTTGGCTTATAGTTTATTAGACATCACAATGAACCATAAAACATAGATCAAGTTGCTTATGCATATAAAATAATCCCAGTCTGTAAAGAAATTAGATGCAAAAATTAACATTTTAAATAAAAAGAGTCACAATTCTCCCCTTTTGGCGGTCTATACAGTCAATGATTTCCTTTTGTCTCAGGCAAAACAAATCTGTCAGTAAAATGGCTCAAAACAAAGTAACAAAGGCACATCTGGCTTGACGATGACAGGGCAGCGCGCAAGCGAACACGCGGCAGATGACTTTGAAACGGTCTCTGATATGATTTGTGATAATGAAGTATAGACATATGGCAAATAAAGTGTGTTTGTTTTGCTGGAGAGTACATCTGATGAATGACAAGAGTTGTTCGGTAACCAAAGACTAATTTTAGAGGGCCTCTGTTTTGTTAAAGAGATCGTTCATTGGAAAATGGAAATCCTGCCTTCATTTATTCGCCCTTATGTTGTACTAAACATGCATGGAATGATTTCTTCTGTTGTTTTGGACCGCAGCTGAAACATTCAAAATATCTTCTTTTTGTGTTTTACAGAAGAAAAATGGCAAGTTTGAACATCACAAGGGTGAGTAAAAGATGACAGAAATGTCATTTTTGGCTAAACAATCCATTTAACGTTCCACACTCCTTTGATTGTCTTTAAACATTCAAAATGGCATTAAAACTTTAATATTATTTAAAACTATACATAATGCATACAGTATGTAATGTATATAAGACATAACATTTGAAAAACATTCGAAAATACAGAAGCTTAAATAAAACGTCATTTAGAAAAAATGAAATCACAGTTTAAAACACAAAAACCCTTATTTGATGAGTGTATAACATACAGTGATTGTCTAATACTGCACCATTTTAGCGAATGACGGTTGCGTGAAGACGGCCCGTTTGCGCGTGAGAATAACATAAGCGAACCCCAAATCTCATGCAGCATGCAGACTTGCATTCCCTTTATCAGAAACAGTGACGAGACCACAACTCAGCTAAACCGAGACGACAGGTGAAAGATTGTCGTGTCATGACGAGAATAAACGTTTTGCGAGAATCGGTAATTTTCTGCGATGTCCAACAGGCCAGAAGATCAGGCGGCGAATGTGATCGATGGCTAATCAAGAATGAGGAGGGCTTGTTAATTCATCTAGGTGAACTGTACCGTCCATCCATCGATCGGTCTGTGTTTGTCATGGCGCCTGAACACCTATTCATCCATTCACCCATCTAAAGATCCTGCATTTTATGTGCTTTGTGAATGTGCAGGCTTCCGCTCCATGTGACTGTTAAAAAAGCTGTCCGTTCATTCCATTTATCACTTCTGTAACCTGTTAGCGAGTCTTTCGTTCGTTGCATCACTATGGTTTTGATACGAGTTCTTTGGCACAATTACAACAATGTATTCAGACACTATGACACGAAGATCTATCGACAGCTTTAAGTGGATGTGCAAAGATTACATTCAAGAGTGAAAGACATGAACAGTGATGGAATTAGTTGCCATGCCATCCAAGAACCAGTGAAAAAAAAAAGAAAAAAAAAACACCATTTCATAACCTACTTCTGTTTCTCATCTGTCTCTTAAAGGAATAGCACATCCAAAAATAAACTCACTCTTATGTCTTTCAAAAGTCGTATGACTTTCTTTGTCTGCGGAACACAAAAGCACATGTTTATAGCTGCTCTCTTCCATACGGTGAAAGTAAACGGTGACCAAAACTGGCAGGAATTTCAGTGAGTTGGGTCTGTCAATAATAAAGAATGAACATTCTTCAAAATATCTCCTTCTGTGTTCCACAGAAGAAACAATCATACAGCTTTGGAACAACATAAATGAGTTTTAAGTGAACTGTTCCTTTAAGGAGGAGATGTAAACTTTCTACAATTCTTGCAATCAAAACTGGCACTTCTTTTCAAGAAAAACTATAGGAATATGAGAGCAGTAATGATAACGTTTGGCCAAACAGACTGAAGCGCTGTGGCCAAGAAGAAATCAGTGATACACAGTGCATTTGAATTTTATTACCACGTAGAATCAAAATCAGATTTTTCTGGCTTTCAATTTATGCCTGTTGACTTTGAAACTAATATATACATTAGCGGCCAAAAGTTTGGAGAAATTAAGATTTTTAAAAAATATATTTTTAACAGAAATCTCTTATGTTCAGCATTTTATTTGATCAAAAATACAGTAATATTGTGAAGTATTATTACAATTTAAGATAACTGTTTTTTGTAGTTAAAATGTAATTTATTCCTGTGATGCAAAGCTGAATTTTCAGCATCATTACTCCAGGCTTCAGTGTCACATGATTCTCCAGAAATCATTCAAATATGCCGATTTGCTGCTCAGTTATATGCACAATTATGTATAACGGTTCTTATTATTATTATCAATGTTAAAAACATTTTTTTTGCTGCTTAATATTTTCTGTAAACTGCGATACATTTTCTTCAGGATTATCTTCAGGAATGAGAATGTCCCACCCACAATACAATCAGCCTTGACCAGTAACAGCAAGTAACAATTCATGTGATGTAACTAAAGCCAGTTGACTACTTTAAAATGGACTGGATCTTTTGTGTTTTTGACCTTCTAAAATGAAGTTTCAGTAGGAGATGTCAATACAGAAGAAAACTGTGCTCGACGAGAGATTTCACGAGGTCTTTAACATTAATGTTTAGCATCCGAAGGCAGAAAATGAAACTCTTCCTGTCACCTTCAACATCTCTATATGCATATTGTGCTTCTTACAGCCAGAAAAAAGGGGAGCGAGGAAAGGCTGCGACAGGTGCCCACTGTTTTTAGGAAAGCAACCAATCATGCCATGCAGATTATACAGTAACAAAATCCACACGTATCAATAAGGAAAACAACAGCATACGACTTTAGTAATACCCGTTAAAAGAAAGTTTCAGAAAGTGTACACTTTTTAATTTTGCGCCCCACTGGTATATTTTTGGATTTCTTGGCATTTTCCTTTTTTTGTTTCGTTTTATAGATTTTTTTAACGCATGTTAGACTGACTATATATATATATGATTTCCTTATATTATTTACAGAACTTATTTGGTACTTTTCAAAAACAAATGAACACGCCAAACAACCAAAGAAACAAAAATAAGAAAATAATGCATACATCTGTTTTATAATTGTGATATAATTGATCAAAATGACATCAGATATAAAATATAAAAATACAATTTTGCTGTATGTAAAATACATTGCATATACCACAAGACTTTTTCGTTAACGCACGAAACCGACGAAAGCTAAACCTTAAAAGAGCACTACACCGAGATCGCAAAATAAAAAATACAGATCATAAAACATAAGCAACGGTTGACAGTATATGCAGTGTATTTTAAAATACTGAAAGCAATTTTTATATTTAGACCTTCCAGGAAAATTAAACGCTTTCTGAATGTGTTTGCTGTGCATGTTTTTCACGTAACCAGGATTAAAATAAATGTAACATGGTAGCCCAAAAAGTGAATAATGACCAATTCTCATGGTTTTGTTTTACCGTTAATTGCTAATCAAAGTGTGCTTGATTAAAGTACTAAGAACTTCTTGTCATACATTATCAAATGTCCAAAATCCGATCTGGTCCAAAAGGTGTAATCCACAAAACCATGAGAATAGGTTAAAAGGTCAGTTAGCCACGTGTAAAAGAAATGTCACCAGGCTGTGTGATTTTGGATGTGTTTGTGCCCGAGCCGTGGACTATAGCCGGCTGTGCTGTAACGGGCGTCCGCGGCTGGGCAGGATGGTGGCAGTGCAAATCGCAGGCACAGCCTACATTTTTAGACCAACATGGGCTTGGACACGAAACTTTCGTCACGGGCTACGCTAGTATAGTTAGCTTCGACGTCATTCTGGTCAGCTGGTTCGTACGGTGGAAGGGTCTCGTCGGTCGTGTCGTCCTTTTCGGGAGGGTGTCCTGAGCCGTCCCAGACCGTGGGGGTGCCGCCGTTAGCCGGAGGGCCGGTGTTGTCATCATCTAGATCCTGAAGCACACACAAATCAAAGCATCATTTAAGCTCAATTAAATTCAAAGACCTGTAAATGTAAAAAGTTTAAGAAAAATGTTCAGTATGAATTACCCATAAATATGTGCGCATATGTATTTCTATATCTTCATTCGTAAATAAACATTTAAATAAATAAATGTGTATATAATATGAAACATTATAACACATAATATGTGTTGTATATTATTATTATTAATAATATATAACATTATACTGTGTATATACACATTATTATTATTATTAAAATAAATATTGATATAGAAAGTATGCATAATTCATATTTATAAATAAAATATTTAATTTAATTTAAAATAATTTTTAAATATTAAACAATGTTACACGATTCATATATATATATATATAATAAGTGAATATATATTGTTATTAATATTATAACATTATTATAAATAAATACATTTCGCATGAGTTTTATACATAATTCATATTTATAAATAAATATACAAAATTATATATTAGTAATACTGAGATAAAAATAATATTATAATAATAGTAATAATAAATAGTTTTTGAAAAATGTTTTTTATAAATAAATAATGTTGCATTAGTTGGAATCTGTAAAGTATGATACATAATTCATATTTATTAAAACATAATACAATATATTTTAATATTATATTATAACATTCATGTAATAATATTAGACTTAATTTTATATGTAATTCATACATAATAAACACGTTTCATAATATTAAAATATAATATTAAACAAGATTCATATTTATAAATAAACAATGTTGCATTAGTTCAAATCTGTAGAGTGTGAAGTTATTTAAATGCACAATCCTTAGAAAATAAGGATAATGAATGAACGAATTAAAACCAATGAATCGCATTCCTCGTAAAATGATTTCAGACAGCTCCTCTGATCATAACCGCAGTGATGTCGTTTTGTCACGGCACACACGTCCGGTTCAGACACATGTAAAAAGCTGCACGTGCACACATTCACAATTCATTACAATCACTGAGGTGCTGCTAATGCTAATTTAATAGTTCCTCGATCGGTCATTAAGCATCAGTGTAATAGCTGGAGAACAGAAGCGCACATTCTTATTTATTAGAGTTAATTGATACCGAATGAAGATTCAGCAGATAAAACGGTTTGATAGAACACTTCACCTCCTGACTCATAGTGAGCCCAAATGTAATTTAAAAGTGCTAATATGGTGTGATGGTTATCTCGTGTGTGTGTGTGTGTGTGTGTGTGTGTGTGTGTGTATTGCTGTCTGAGCAATGAAGCAAAAGTTGGTTTCTAATTATGTGAGGCGAATGTTCTTTTTTATTTCTCAGTTATAAGGTGATGCAAGTTTCAGCCCCAGTCATTTAACCATGTTATAAAGGTCTGGACAAAGAAAGGACTTTATTTTTCTTAGCAATGGTACAAAGAAGGTAATTTCAATTTCACAGATTTAATACCAGTTATTCCAGCAAATTTCCTTCAACTGGGCTATCAGGGATGTGCGCCGCTCAGAATGGAAATGATTTACCTGTACAATTCTTCATAATCTTAATCATCATTCTTGTGAGGGAATTTTTCATTTTTTAATAATACATTTAATTTTTCAGTATGAATTACTCAAATGTGTGATTATATAGAATTTCTAAATAAAGTTTGTAGATTTATATGCAATAAAACAATATTAATATGACACTATTCAAATAAAAACATTTTAAATGAATTTGATCATTCATATTTATAAAGAATATATTATATTATATTGTAATATTATACTTAATATTTATAAATAAAACTATAATACAACATTTTAATATTAAATATAACTCATGATTCTTATTTATAAATAAATAAAATGATAAATAAATAAATAATAAAATAAAAATGTTATACACAATTCATATTTATGAATATATAAAAACAATAAAATAAATAAATTATACAAAAACAATAAAAATAAATAAATAATAAAATAAAAATATTATACACAACTCATATTTATGAACATATAAAAACAATAAAACATTTTAATAATATTAAATATGACTATTTATAAATAACTAAATAATTCATTAAATACATAAATGTAACAATATTAAAACATTTATATTATACATAATTCATATGATAAATAATATGGAACTTTTATTGTGTGGACCATGTTAGAAAAACACTATTTCCAGTACAGTATAGAAAAATAAGTCTGTATATATGTAAATGTAAATGTATGTCTATATAAATATATTACTGATATGATATCAGGAAAACAATAATCATGATTAATGTCATGAATGATGCACACAAGCACACAATTTTTCCTCTTTTGTGTGCCTGTGTGTAATTTTATCGAAATGAAATAAAATAAAAATCACAAAATTTTTCCTGTCATTCCAGCTCAATTTCCTTTTGGGGTGTGGCCAACTCAATTTAAACTCACTAATTAAACGGGCACTTATTGAAAGCCCAAACCGAGTCCCCTGGGGATTTGATCACAAAGGTACGCGTCTCAGTCTGGCCTTCATACACAGAACCGCTGTAGTAATTGGCTTTACGGTTATCATAGTTGATGAAATAACCATCTCATCATATTAATCCACATAAAAGACCCTTTGGCAGTGTTAGCACATGCCACACATCGCTACGAGTCACTAGCTTTCGCCATTGGCATACGAATATAAACCGCCTGCTGCAAGATGGGGGTCTTTAGTACCTACTGTGATACAAGTACACTGGTGCAGCTTTGAGATGGTTTATAAATCTCAATTTCGAAAAATTGACCCTTATGACTGGTTTTGTGGTCCAGGGTCACATATCACAAAATGTAACTTCAACTGTTAACTGTCAGCATCCCGATTGGCGCTATTTTATTAAATGCCTTTTTTCCATATCACATATTTTAGTAATCACCCTAAATTAGATATCATTCAAAGTCTTAAACACTCAAAATTCATACTGTGAAAACTGTTTTGAAATCGGACATTGGTACTTTGGGGCTTTGTTAAGTGTCAAATTACAAAATTTACTGCATTTTATCATTAGAACTTTCTCTAATCTTGACAAAACATATCACTGGAAAGGTCTGAGTCTCAAGATTCCATATTTGGTGACTATTTTGTCATAGATGTAAGTTCTTGACAAAATATTTATAAATTTGTGACAGGAAAATGCATCAATAAAAATTAAATGGAGTTTGGGTGTCACCCGGTGACTATTTCTGTTATAAAGTGAAAGTGAAAGTGACATGTGGCCAAGTATGGTGACCCATACTTGGAATTAGTGCTCTGCATTTAACCCATCCAAAGTGCACACACACAGCAGTGAACACGCACACACCGTGAACACACCCGGAGTGGGCAGCCATTTTTTTTTTTTTTTTGCTGCGGCGCCCGGGGAGCAGTTGGGGGTTCAGTGCCTTGCTCAAGGGCACCTCAGTCGTGGTATTGAAGGTGGGAGAGAGCGCTGTACATTCACTCCCCCCACCTACAATCCCTGCCGGTACGAGACTCGAACCCGCAACCTTTGGGTTACGAGTCCGACTCTCTAACCATTAGGCCACGACTTCCCCATAGCGCTTTAAATTTCACAGGAACCCTAATTTTTTAATGACAACTTCAAATTTGGATCATAACTTACTTGGGCATGTAGCTTTGATTTTATAGCACTTTTAGATTCCAAAATATCTTGTATAACTTTTTACACTTTCATTTTTTAAAAATGCTTTCACTTCAATGAGCAATAATCTGCCGATTTTCTTCTTTAAACCAACCTTAGGTCTGTTCATGAATTAAGGGTAGTTCATTATGTTCAAAAGGGACTGGATTCAGGAACAGGATTCACAGCTCTTCAAAGTAATGTTTACTAAGCATTGCACATCAAAGTTTGGGAAGGGGGATCTTACCGTAACAGGCTCTGCAGAGTTGGTTTCGTAATAGCTTGTCTCGTAGTTGCTGAGCGGCTGAGTTTCCGTGATGGTTGTGGTCTTGTCCTGTGGTTCATTCAGCTGTAAGAAACCAACACATGAGATGATGAGTTCAGCATGCACACTTTAGGAGTTGGTTGTGGATCAGAGGAATATTTCTTGTCTTTAAGGGATTTTTTTGTCATTTGTGATGCGATCTGGGAAAACCCAACACATGGTGAAATTTTTACCTTTTTTAAGTTTTGATACCATATGAAAGCTGGGTTCAAGCCCTTTCCAAAACTGTTATTTTGTCCATAGCTTGAAACGTAACAAAACTTATGGTTATCTGAAGTTGGCTGATAGCTATGATTATCAGGAATTGAATTTGAAGAAAAACGGGTTTAAAGTGAGACGGGTTTCACTTTCGGTGAGGGAAAAGCTCTGTGTATTGCGTGTAATCACATCCATACAGTTTATGATCACAACAACAACAACGTTTGTCAGGCATCTACATTGTCATCTGATGAGATTGCAAAGATTAAACGAGTGTTTTTTTTTTTACTCTAAAACATGAAATGTGGAGTTATCTGCTTTTGCCAAAAAACGACCGTTGGAGTTATCTGCTTTTGCTATAAAACTATTTTTTTATATGTAAAACAACATACTTTCAATGAACTTTAATTTTGTAAATTACCTGTATTTGTTTAAGTTATTATTACTTAATCAAAACAACCCAACTGCAGTTTGATTGATATTACTTAATAATAATATCAGTAAAATAAAAAAATTAAAAACCGTGATTTCTGAAAAAAAAAAAATTCATTTTTTAAAAATGCTTTCACTTCAATGAGCAATAATCTGCCGATTTTCTTCTTTAAACCAACCTTAGGTCTGTTCATGAATTAAGGGTAGTTCATTATGTTCAAAAGGGACTGGATTCAGGAACAGGATTCACAGCTCTTCAAAGTAATGTTTACTAAGCATTGCACATCAAAGTTTGGGAAGGGGGATCTTACCGTAACAGGCTCTGCAGAGTTGGTTTCGTAATAGCTTGTCTCGTAGTTGCTGAGCGGCTGAGTTTCCGTGATGGTTGTGGTCTTGTCCTGTGGTTCATTCAGCTGTAAGAAACCAACACATGAGATGATGAGTTCAGCATGCACACTTTAGGAGTTGGTTGTGGATCAGAGGAATATTTCTTGTCTTTAAGGGATTTTTTTGTCATTTGTGATGCGATCTGGGAAAACCCAACACATGGTGAAATTTTTACCTTTTTTAAGTTTTGATACCATATGAAAGCTGGGTTCAAGCCCTTTCCAAAACTGTTATTTTGTCCATAGCTTGAAACGTAACAAAACTTATGGTTATCTGAAGTTGGCTGATAGCTATGATTATCAGGAATTGAATTTGAAGAAAAACGGGTTTAAAGTGAGACGGGTTTCACTTTCACTTCACGGGTTTAACGAGAGCTGTCTGTCAGGAGCGCTATAATGCATCATTACACAAACAGACTCACGTTACCCTGAAGAAGACAGTTTTCCGTTGTTAATCATGGGCATAGTCTCTGAACTTTTGATCACCCTTTGTATGTTTAGATAGCTCAAATAGTGTACCTTAGAGTTTACATTTAGAAAAGCGAGCGCAGCGCAACTGTTCGTGCACCTGTGCATATAACAGACTGTCATCGGACTCCTCCTCTTTAGTAACTTCATCATCCAATCCTTCATCTCTGGATGTGAAATAGTCCATTATAACATCGTTTAGGGCACTGCCATCACCAAGATTGAGCAGATTGAGACGAGCAAGATCGTTTTAAACTGAGCAGCTACTTCAGACTGCATTGCTTTGTTGCGCTCCGATATCTCACGATATTAAAAAAACATTGCGTGCTGTAGTTTACACAGGACTAGCGGGAAATGTGCATTGATACACCTTTATTATATATGAAGAGTTCATTTGCAAAAACCGATAAACGCCACTTTAAAAAAAAAAAAGAGCTGATTGTCGTGCATTATTTTCCACATATAGCGCGATCTGAACCCTACACAAGTTTTGTCAAAAAAGCCGGTTTTGTCCACTTTCAAGGCATCGTGAGTTCACGTTTTACTGCAGAAGCCGACAAGCGCCCTTGTTGTTTT
>NW_015640094.1:322956-323144 GCF_001515625.1 Sinocyclocheilus rhinocerous | reverse complement strand
TTGCAAATGAGCTCTTCATATGTTACGTGGTTTATTTTGATAGGTTAACTGTTTTTGTGGTGTTATGAGAAAGCACCTCCGCAGCGCGTTCGTAACAAGAGAAAGACACAGTCATTTCTGCTTGCTGCAATAAATCGCTATTTTTCTGCACTAAACAAGTGAATTTTGCCAAGATATTTTCAGAGATG
>NW_015640094.1:316398-322263 GCF_001515625.1 Sinocyclocheilus rhinocerous | reverse complement strand
ATATGTTACGTGGTTTATTTTGATAGGTTAACTGTTTTTGTGGTGTTATGAGAAAGCACCTCCGCAGCGCGTTCGTAACAAGAGAAAGACACAGTCATTTCTGCTTGCTGCAATAAATCGCTATTTTTCTGCACTAAACAAGTGAATTTTGCCAAGATATTTTCAGAGATGATAGGCAAAATGTTATAGAATAATAATTTAATAAACCAAATTTTGACAAAAAAAATTTACATTCGACCTATTTTACGAATTTCCTGAAAACGTCCCAGCGCAACATCCGACGGGTTTTTCCAGATCGCATCACATTTACTCATCCTTAAGTCATTCCAAAGACTTTTTATCTTCTGCTGAGCACAAAAGAAGATATTTTGATGAACGATGGGGAAGAAATAACATTCATTGTTTGGGCAAAAAAACTTTAAAATATCTTATGTATTCCACAGATGAAAGTCAGTCACACAGGTTTGACGGAACATGACAGAAGGTTGAGTAAATGACAGAAATATCAATTGTTTGAAATTTCAGAAGTTGGAATCTTGTCCAACTACCAACTTTTTAAAATAAACTAAGTCTTTTCTGCTCACCAAGGCTGCATTTATTTGATTAAAAATACAGTAAAACAGTAATATTATTATATTTTAAAATAACTGTTTTCTATTTTAATATATTATAAAATATAATTTATTTCTGTGATGCAAAGCTGAATTTTCAGCTTCATTACTCCAGTCTTCACTGTCACGTGATCTTTCAGAAATCATTCTAATATCCTGATTTGCTGCTCAAGAAACATTTCTTATTATTATTATCAGTGACAAAAACAGTTGTGCAGCTTAATATTTGTGTAAACAGTGTTTTTTTTGTTGTTGTTTTTTTTAGGATTTTTGAAGAATAGAACATTCAAAAGAATGATTATTGGAAACATTACAAATGTCTCAACTCTCACATTTAATCAATTTAATGCATCCTTGCTGAATAAAAGTAGTAATTTAAAAAAATTTAAAAACATTTAACCCAAGTTTTTTGGATAGTCGTGTATGACCATTTAAAGATAAAAAAAAAGCTAATCAAAAAGTTTTTAACTTGTCAAAGGCAGTATTTAGAGTGAAATAACCTCTTACTGCTGCTGCTATTTTCAGCAAACGTGAAGAGAGATCTCATAATCACATATTTTAGGGGTGCTGACAGCTGAATTAATCACAGATTTTTAGGGCAGCGGAGATGAAAGATGCCTATGATGTACACGTTCATTTGCCTGTGCGCACACACACACAAACATGTACGCACACACAAATTTAGCTCCACCCACACATTCTACATTAAGCTTCAGTCAATACACATTACCCCCATGTTAACCCTTTCTTTCTTGACTGTGGCCCGAGGGCAGCATTAGGAATTCTCATTCTCTTCGCTCCGCTTGTACTTCACAATACAAATCTGTTTCAAATGCAGTCCAGTACCAACCGAGAGAACAGGAAATAATCATTAGCCAGAGAAAAATGCAATTATCCTATTCTGAGCAATACGAATTTCCTCCCCATCCCAGAACTAAGCTTGTTCTTCAAAGGTTTGAATTCAAAGATCTATTTTATGGTGGCTTATGCATATGCTTATCCTTTCACCAGCTCTGCTTTAATTGCGGCGTGTAGCCTGGAGAATTGTAAGTCATCTCAACATTGTATAATGAAGAAAGCTCAGTACGTCCGAGTTGAAAGAGAATGTCAGATGTGAGCGCTGAGAGGTGACTGATGGAGAAAAGTCCGCTCACCATTGCTGTCGAGCTGCCAGACTTCATCGGAGGTGGCGGCTTGTGTTTGGGGGGGCATCTGGAAAGGAGATACAACGAGATGTTTAGCTATAACCGTGTTGCGCATGCATGCTATACCGTGAACGCACCAATTTAGATGCATTGAGAATGAAAGGCACAAAAATAGCTTGCATGTTCTAGCCAGGAGAGAAAGAGAGAGCAGAAAATGGATGTTTGACATGAATGTGTGATTGTGTTTGTGGGTGCGCGTTCACACTCACTCTCCGTTCTGCATGCTCTGGCGGCGTTTGTGGTACAAGGCCACACCAGCGCCGATCAAGCACAAGATGATTATGGCGGCAATGATGCCCCCGACAACTGGCCCAGTGTTGCTGGTTGGTGCTGGTAAAGGTTGATCTGAAACAAGCAAGAGACACCTACAATCATATTTGTGGGAATACCATTAGAATACCATTCATATTTTTACTTTTTTATAATTTAAAGAAGAAACCAATCCGATGTATATTTGACATTTGAGGCTTAATACTATAGAAAAGCACTAAAGGTTTTTCAGTTAGAGTGTTTTCAGCTTGTTTATTTTCATAAAAAAAATACGGCATGCAGTTGCATCAAACAATCATTAAATGTAAATTGTGATAATCGTAATTAATAATCGCAATTACAATTTCAAGGGAATAATCGACAATTATGATTTTTGTCATAATCGTGCAGCCCTAATAGATGGATAGATAGATATGTTTATCTCATTTGGTTATATTTATTTCAGACATCATCAGACCCTCACAGAACTGTTCTCACCCCCAATGTTTATTTAGCTAATTAAATTTTTCTTCCAGGCACCAATAAGACTCTAGTTCTCTCAGCCTCATTTAACAATTTACTATGTTTAAACATGCAGATTTTCTCCCATAAAAATCAGCACAGAAAATACAAATAACATGTGCATATTCTATCTGCGCCTGGACATAGCCGACTGTTTACAGTGATTACACGTATAAAGATGTTGAGCGGGTCACACAGATGCTGGTCAGCATCACACGGATCATTTCAGTAGCACGGTTCGATCCGCTTTTGGAGCATTTGGTTTCCCAAACAGCTGGTAACTACATAAAACAGGCTGTGTGACTATGACGAAGGATTACTGTAATAGGGTTATGTTGTTTGACATGCAGAGGCAGCGGATTTGAACATTTCTGAAATAAATACATATAAAATCAAGCGCTCTTGCTCTTATCGCTCACCAATGGTGGCAAACGTGCTCCCATGATTCATACACGGGCATTTCCATAGGTTCACTGAACGCCAATCAGGATTTTAGACCCAATCTCTCTATATAAAAATATAAAATCTGAATTCTGAGGAGAATCAGATAAAAGTGTTCATAGCAGGGGTGTGCTGAATTGCAATGCACTGTAGATTGCAGCCATTTCAATTAAAATTCCAACTGATGAGTTGAAATTCAGAATTTTGCACAACTCTGGTATGTAGGTCAGATGACCACATGCCAGATACCAGCTGCACTTCGTTTAAAACCACATTTGAAAGTGGCCCAAATTGGGTGTGGAAAGAGATATTTATCCGTTTTTTTTTGTTTTGTTTTCTGTTCCAACACCATTGTGATGTCCACCATTAGCGCCCCGGACCAGTAAACCCCTTTGAGAACTAATACACCACCACTCCTTATCTTTCCCTTTGCAGTTAGACATTTAAAGCTGGAGTGATAAGGTTCTTTGTAGTGCGGCTCAGTTTGATGAGGTATTCACAGGCAAAGCTTGCTAAGACTTGCTGCTGGGGTGGGTATGCTAAAATTAGTAAGTCCCACTGCTCTCAAGAGCGACTGATGAGACAGAAGGGGAGAGAGAGAGGGGAGAGAGACGGAGAAAGATAGACGAGAGGGGGACTGCCATCACCAAACCTTTTTATTGAAACTTTGTCCATTGTCGTGCCAATAAAACGCTCTTGAAATGAGGTATGACGATTGGGAGTGATAAGAAAGGACAGGAAGATTGAGTGTGTTTGGATGGAAATGACAGTGCAGTACTGCTGCTGTCCACCAGGGCTGACATTTCTAATGCACGTCTGATCTGCAAAGTCACAATGGTAATCTTTCTGTGAATTTCAGTTTATTTCGGAGGGATCAGATTAACTCTGTTTCCAGTGCTTGTAAAGAAACAGATGTGCTCATCGCATGCACGCCCGCATGTAGTCACACATACATTTCTAATATAAAACAGATTCTTGATGAAACCGGGCAGTGAGCCACAGTAATGCATGAAAGCTCTCACACAGAGAACTTGAAAGGGGTTCTCAGACAATATTGGACACTCTTAAAAACACCAGTATTTCAACAGCAGGATCGAGCTAGAGAGATCAGACGAACAAACGAAAAAAACTAACTCTTTATTTGATAAAAGCTGATAGCCACACAGCATGAGACCTTCAGCGATCGTTTTTGTTTAACAAGAGCATTTGTTATCAATGTTCTAGTGAGCGAGAGGGTTTTGCTCAGTGTGTGTGCATATATCTGTGGGATTTATTGCATAGATCAGGCAACCTAAAACAAATAAGTCTAAACAAAGAGCTGTCGTATATCGTGCAATCCTGAAAATATATTGCAATCAGCTGCACGCTGTTCCTTAAGTCGTCTGCTCACGTCTTAGACTAGATCCTAATTTGTCTCGCATGCTTCCTCTATTGGTTGGTTCTTACATTTGCAGTGCATTTATTTGGCCTGGGTAAATTTTGGGTCTTAGCTTGTGCCTTGCGGCTTGTTTGTTTGTTGAATCTCTCAACAAACGACTTACAATTAAATGAGAAACATCAAGGGCAGGAAGAGAAAATGTTTTCAAATTTTATTAGAATGAAGACTTTAGGAAGACAAGACAAAAACAAATATAGACCAAAAAAAGAAAAAAGTGCAAGCAGCGAATTTCTGGCGCAACTGCTAATTTTGAGTTTGTGTTTATTTAATTTCAGTAGTCTCTAAACAAACAACTTACAATTTATTGTGAAATGTTTACATCCATATTGCAATTTTATGTTTGTGCTGTCCCACTTTTTCCTATGCGAGTAGAGTCTCTCAACAAACCATAAAATGCTGAACATGAAGGAACTTCAGAAATCGCTGAGTATATCATCTGTATTGCAATCTTGTTCAATTTAGGGCTGCACGATAAATCGCATGCGATTATTTAACGCGCATCTTGTCAGTAAAGCCGGTTCTGTAATCAGCGGTAAATCTCCATCACCTGCGGGCTTTCACATTGAGCAGCATTAACTACACAGAGCCGTTGTTCACCGAATTTATAAATAATAAATTAAATAAATAAATGAAACTAATAAAATGATAGAGACAACAAAAGACAGGCAGAACGAAAGATAGAACAACAGACAGATAGATAGATAGATAGATAGAGCTGCTGTATTTACTTTGTCTTGTAATTAACAGGGGAACTGTGAGGGTGGGGGAGGAGCTTCGGAAATCCTTGACTGAATAATCCCTATTACAATTTGATTAGAATGAAGACTAAGAAAAAAAAAATAGACTGCCACCAGCAAATTACTGCTGAAAGCGCTGCTCCTGCTGATGCGCTCGTGTCTGTTTGAGAGGAACTTCTTAAAAGTCACTGAGTGCATCATCCATATTGCAATTTTATTAGAACGAAGTCTGAGGAAAACAAACCAGACCGTGACCAGCAATAAACCACAATTTCTTGTGAATCCATTATTAAGGAGGAATGTCAGCGAGGGAGAAGATGAATAAAGTGAGACAATGGAATGACAAAAAGAAATAAGACGGGCAGACTTGGGCATTTTTTAAAAGTCTGTCGATTTCCAGGAACGCAATGAGACGTGCAGCACGAGAACGAACAACAACTCCACTTTGCACTGCATCGCTGGAACACACAATCAACTAAACTGTCATTTCTCTTCCTACTTTTCTCTTAAAGGGGTCATATGATGCTATTTTAAAGATCATTATTTTGTGTATTTGGTGTAACAGAATATGTTGCCATGCTTTAATGTTCAAAAAACACATTATTTTTCAAATACTGTACATTATTGTAGGTCCTCTATGCCCCGCCTCTCTCAAACACGTC
>NW_015640094.1:308923-315201 GCF_001515625.1 Sinocyclocheilus rhinocerous | reverse complement strand
CTGCGCAAAACTCTGCATTTGAACAGTCAATAGCAAATACTTAAACTAATAACAAAACATACTTACAGTCGCTGATTCAGAAGCGCCAGATTGTCATAGCAAAGTCGGAATTGACCTTTTTTTTTTTTTTAGAAATAGCCTTTTTGCACATCCAGCCTTGTACTCTTCTAGGTTCATAAAATGCGTTGCACAAATTCGAACATCTGGGTGGTGCTGTTCTGTTGTAAATAAATCTTAACCAATGATTCCTAATTGCATCTACTTCCGGAAGGCCAAATAAAGTGCTTTTGCTTTCGCACTGAAACACAGCGTCTCCGACATGCTGCATCAACACTACTGCTGTTGCTGAAACCACGCCTTCTTTCTTTGCGTGCACATTTGAACGGCATTATGCTAATATTTCCACATATTGACGTAGACATGTGGGGGCGTGTTAGAACGAGCCGTTTTAGGTAGGCGTGGCTGACTCTTAACTTTTATAAAGAATATCTCTTTGGATTTGAGACTTTAGTCTTTGCAACTTTACAGATCTTCTTTATGCACCAAGAGCTTGTAACACTCCAAAGAGAAAGGAAAACTTGAAATCGCATCATATGACCCCTTTAACATCTCAAAAACTTTCAACACCTTTATGTTTCTGCTACCAGGCCTTTTCCTAGCGATGTCACGCAAGGCCGGCGATCCCTGCTTGTGTAGGAGGAAATTAAAACACACACACAAGTGTAAGAGGTGGGTGGACGTTTTGGAGGGACTGACAAAAGACTCATTGTTGAAATAATAATAATTATCAGCAGCAGCTTGACTTCTGATTCATCCCATTATCGCCCATATTCTTTCAGCATTCCACCACTATACTTAGCCGCCAGACTTAGAAAGAGAGAGAGAATTAGAGAGAGAAAGAGGTTGTGCTGTGCTGCCCTTAAATGCTTTATAAAGATCATGATAATTGAGACGTGCAGTCTGAAATCTGTCCACATGCAGAAAAACAGCCCTTCTCAGTCCACTGTGGCTGCTTCTTAATGCCACAAAGAGGATTACATGTGTACACACACACACACACACACACACACACACACACAGTTTTTGCTAACTCTTGCTCCTATTTTGGTGACCTGCTAGATTTCTGCCTTTGCCTCACCTTCACTTTACAGCAATCCAATTTGCATACTCATCTGTGATTTGTTCTCGCTCTTATAGAGAATGTTTTGATTGGCTGTGGGGTTTCACTGACAGGATTTGACTGGATTTGCTTAACTATTACAAACTGGTGTATATAAACAAATGAAAAGTTAATTTGCAAAAACCGATAACTCCCTTTTTATTTTTATTTTCAGAAATCACGTTTTTTTTTATTGCGCATTCCAAGTAATATCAATCAAACTGCAGCTGGGTTGTTTTGATTAAGTAATAATAGCAAACAAATACAGGTACACGGAGCTTTTCCCTCAACATTGTAACGCGGCTGCTTTTGCAAGGTTCCGTGAAAACGTTTCAGCTTTTATTTTCTTTTTTCGCCCTGAAGAAGATATCACAGGTTCATCAAGTTCGTCGAAATTATCCATCCTCGATCACTTTTAGTCAGCTTTGACGAAACTCCTCTCAGCTAGCATGTCTTTTCAAAGTGAAAGTAGCCTTGTCACCTGACCTGAATACAGTGCGCTGATTCGCTAAAATGGACTTATCGGCTTCTGTTCAAAAACAACAAGGGCGCTTGTCGGCTTCTGCAGTAAAACGTGAACTCACGATGCCTTGAAAGTGGACAAAACCGGCTTTTTTGACAAAACGTGTTTAGGGTTCAGATCGCGCTATATGTGGAGAATATTGCATGACAATCAGCAATTTTTTTTTTTAAAGTGCCGTTTATCGGTTTTTGCAAATGAACTCTTCATATATAAACAAATAAGTTATTAACAAAATGAAAGAAAATGCGCTACCATACAAAATGTTTTTGAAAGAAGCTCTGTTCACCAAGGCTGCATTTATTTGATCAAAAATACAGTAAAAATTCTAACACTTTACAATAAGGTCCTATTAGTTAATGCATTAACTAACGATGCACAGTACAATTGGGGCAGTATATTTATTAACCTTGTTAAAAATACAACTGATCATGTTAGCTCAGGCTGAATGATATTAACAGATAAGACTTTGAATAATGTGTTAGTAAATACTGAAAGTAGAGCAAACTAAGATTAACAAATGCTGTAGAATTTTTTTTTTTTCATTTTTAATTCATGTTTTCAACTAATGTAGTTAACTAATGCTAACAAATGGAAACTTATTGTAAAGTCTTACTGAAAAAACAAAACTATTGTCTAATATCACATTATATAGCAAGTTAATATCTGAGATATATTATAGTTTTTTATTAATATTTATTTCATTATTTATCCATTCAAGTTTTAGTAATTCTGTTGCATTGAACATCAATCAGTACTCAATATTAATTTAAACTGCTTTAAATATGACTGCTGTTTATTTCCTGTGCATTCTGAAGGTATACTGCGGGTTTGGTGAGAAACAAATGGAAATGGCAAGTTGTTATATTTTATGAACATCTTGCCTTGCAGTGTGAGTGCGCAGCAGCTCATGCCGCGCACAAGTGCATATCCTTTTGAGATATCAATTATAATCTATTTTAATAAAACACAAGACTACATTATATAACTCTAACAGTTGTTTGTTTGATGAAAAAAAGATTAAATGTTGCAATAAATGCGTTAAGAATCCGTGCAACTGCAGCAGTGGAGGACTATTATTCTGCTGCGTGATTCTGCAGAAGAACTGATGAAGGCACGGTTTGATCTTCGGCTGACCAATCAGCAGAAAGGGGCGTTTAATTCCCGCCCACATGTAGAAATCAAATATTCAAGCTGTTTATTCATTTTGCCACCCATGAACGAAAAAGGAGCCGTTTTCTCATTTTTCTACTTTCAGTATTAAATCAAAAAACGAATGATCGAATGATACACGGATTCATGTTTTTGCCATTTTTAAAAAATTATTTTTAAACAATTTTTTAAAAATTTATTTCAGTTTTAGGTTTTGAAATGAAAACGAGAAACGTTGAAATAAATTAAGTTTGTCTTTATATTTTATTTTATTTCATTTAAAGTTTATTTACATTTTTTAGGTTTTGTTTTAGTTTTCTAAAACTGTTATATACTAATTGAATGCTTAATATTTTTGTGGAATCTGTGATACTTGTTTACTTTTCAGGATTCTTTGATGAATAGAAAGTTCAAAAGAACAGCATTTATTTGAAATATAAATATTTTGTAACGTTATAAATGTCTTTACTGTCTCTTTTGATCAATTTAACGCACCCTTGCTGAATACAAGTATTAATTCCTTTTTAAAAAATCTTACCCACCCCAAACTTTTGACAGGTAGCTTAAGTGGCTAAACAGTTTTTTACTTTACTAAGTTTGTTACTTTAAAAAAAAAAACCTCAGATTTCCATTCGAGCCTGTACATGAAATGACATACATCCTTTGGTAATAATTACTTATGTTGTTTGGAAACCTAATCCAATCCCTTACATGTCTAAAACATTTTCTTTCCCTCACTCTCTGACAGCAAGTCGAGGAACAGT
The DNA here is from genome assembly GCF_001515625.1 of Sinocyclocheilus rhinocerous. Taxonomy (NCBI): domain Eukaryota; kingdom Metazoa; phylum Chordata; class Actinopteri; order Cypriniformes; family Cyprinidae; genus Sinocyclocheilus; species Sinocyclocheilus rhinocerous. The sequence goes on along the minus strand of NW_015640094.1, from coordinate 311,606 downwards.
CTCTTCTGAGGAGCAGCAAATTCTGCAAAAAGCGTTTGTTCAATTCGCTCCATATTTGATCCATCTGCCAGCCCTACTCAACGGATTAAAGGCACGTCTATCATGCGGCGTCTCTGCGAAACTCCCTCCGTCACTCTTTCTCTTCCTCACAATCGTAAGTGCATTTCTTTCTCTTCAAATAAAACAGTAGGATTGATTCTTTTCCCATAATAGCCTGGATGAAGTGAACTAACTAAATGGGGGGAAAACCCTAGTTTTTCAGGGACAGGAGAGAACAATTCCAAGCTAAAGTCAGTTTGATACAGGCCAATCACTGTAAATTGCTGCCATTGAGTTGCCTGAATGAAAAGCATGTAGTAGAAGAACGGATTCAAACGTAGTTCGTTCAGAACCCATCGCAGCCAAAAATACTCTTTGTCTCACAAGGTCAGATCTGTTTGAGGATTTCGGAAGATCAGAACCATACAGTAGACCTTTATTGTTCTGCTCGGATGTCCTTGTGTAAGTCAGGGATTTTCAAACTGAGGTGAGCCCCTAATATCTAACATTCCACTAGTATTGGGTAGAAAGAATTTATGTTTAAATGATAATTTTCTGGTTTTGGCTTTAGTACAATGACATACTAAAGCCAAATATTTAGTTTCAAAAACAGTAAAAACATTATTTTTAATATCACACTTACTATTTCACACTCAATAAATACACTAAAATTGTTTCAAAAGTAACAAACAAAACACTAAAATCAATTTTAAACACTACAGTTTATAATTTAGGTTACAGTTATGAAAAATGTATAATCATTTTGAGACTTCCTAAAGATTACATTTAACCCTCTGGTGCTCTTCAGTAATTTTTGACCAAGACAGTGTATGTTTTTTTGTTGTTGTGTTTTTCTTAATTTTTTACTTATTTGGTATGTTACAAAACTTGTTAAAGGCCTTGACACTTGATATGTAAACAAACATTATCACGGGAAAAAAAATCCTGGACATGATTCAAAAAGGTTAAATGGGAACGAACGAAAGAACGAACTCTGCATTAGAAAGGAATGGGAAACAAGTGGAAATGTTTTGTACAGTACCTACTGTAAACTAAATCTTACTGAAAGCTCATTTTTTGTGATTTCAACATCAAATTTGAAGCACAACTTTAGATTTATGCTTTGATTTTTCACAGTTTTAGAGTAAATATGATTTGGAATATATGTATACATTTTTTGTATTCATAACTATAAACGTAAACTTTCACTTAAGCGATAATCTCTCATAAAAAGAGACCAAACTTAAGTCTGTGCTTCAAAGCACTGAAGATTTACAGTACGACAGTTTAAACTGGAAATTTCATTTTCAAATTTATGCTCAAAAAGTAGTCAACAGGAAATAAATGGTTTATGACTACTGCATAAATATAATTTAGTACCATAACATTTTTTTTAATTAAAATTTGTTGAACAAATACATTAATTTAATTGAAAGAAAAAAAAAAAATTTTTGATTGCCACGTGAGGACCACTAGAGGGTTGATAGTGATAGTAAATTTTATCTGTAGCAATTATTATTATTGAAATTTACTAGCAATTACAGAATGAATTTTTTTCAGTGTAGGTCTTTATACATGCAGAATATACTGCAGTCTTTGTTTTCCTTCCACGGGGATCATCATATTTGTGCATCTTTGGCATCAAAAAGTAAAACCCTCAGGTGTTGGTCCCAGCGACTTGAATCATTCATTTTATAGAGTTTTCAGACTGATTTAACATAATATTATACCTGGCTTTGTCTTTGCCTCCTGTGTGTATGTGTATGTTTGGGTCCGTCTCAGCGGTGGGACTCACTAGATACTGTCTTACCTCCCTGATGGAGTGGTTACCTGGATACTGCATGCATAAATAATTGAGCTTGAGACAAGTGAGTAAGAGTGTGTGTTTGGCTGCCCAGGCTCATGTGGAGTTACAAAACACCTACGTGGCTGGAAGCAAAACTGTCCTTTTTTTCTGCTATGAATTAATAAAGCAAACCATCCTTGACTTGCACTAAGGGTTTCCTCTGGTATCTGATGCGCTCTCTGTAGGAGAAGCCAATGCTATTTCATGGCTTTTTGTAAGAAAAATATCCATATTTCAAAAGTAATAAACACTTTTATATCACTTCCGCTAACTGTCATACACTGAAGCAGTTCCCGCGGATGACGCAGCACGTATGCGTTGCTTGATTAGTGACGAATGTGGAGAAAGAACAGAACAAAACGCCGGTCACGAATTAGAAGTACAAACCGAGGATTTGCAAAGAAAAATGTTGGCGAAGTTTGATATAAACCAAGAGGAGACTGGTTTTCCTTTGCTAAAGTAAGGAAACTTTGCTTACTTTGTTCCTATAAACAAACTCGCGAGACTAGCATTTCTCCAGAGGCGCGCACGCAGCGCATACGTGAACGAGAACGAGACGTGAGACGTGCGAATCCATCTGCAAAGCTTTTATTTAAAGGCGTGGTCATAAAACCGGCAAGGTTCTGACAATGGCAAAAGGTATATAGAGGGCAAGACAAAAGAGTAATCCAAACCGGGCGTGAGTCAGTAGACCGCGAACGTTATCCAGAGGGCTTGACAAGAGGGGAAATCCAATAACACGAGCAGTAGTCCAGGCGAGGTGCAAACACAGTCCGAAACAGCAGGCAAAGGGTTAAT
>NW_015640094.1:298481-308831 GCF_001515625.1 Sinocyclocheilus rhinocerous | reverse complement strand
GTGTGTGTAATCAGTGCATTCAGCTGTGTGTGTGTAATCAGTGCATTCAGCTGTGTGTGTGTAATCAGTGCATTCAGCTGTGTGTGTGTAATCAGTGCATTCAGCTGTGTGTGTGTAATCAGTGCATTCAGCTGTGTGTGTGTAATCAGTGCATTCAGCTGTGTGTGTGTAATCAGTGCATTCAGCTGTGTGTGTGTAATCAGTGCAATGGATGATGGGAACTGTAGTCCGGAGTGACATGTAACAGTCTGTGTGCTGTGAGAGTCAATGTAGTGAGCGCGTGACCTCTGGTGGTGAGTGAACGGAAGTTCATAGACTGGATTCGTGACATTGAGAAAGCGTCAAAACAAGATGCTTAGTGCCTTGGTGTACAGTGCTGTCTGGAGTAAATGCTGTGTGTGTTTGTCTCCAGACTTTTGCATCATTCTGAGTCTAAGCTAATCTTCTCTGATCCTGACCGCGCGCATTTGAACAGTCTGCGGATTACGGCATATGACAGCAAGACGTCTGTCTGTCTGCCTGTGTTTCTCGTTGCTGTAAAAACTACATGTCCTTAACTCGAGCTGCGTGACAAATCAAATACTGAAAATGCTTCTAGCGACATGAAATGAAGGAACATTGCAAATGTTGCAATGACTTTAATGCAACCATTACGTTTTCTAAAGCATGTGTGGAACTCATTCAGCACCATTTTAGTGAATCGATTCAAAACTGTGAATCAGTGATTCGTTTACAAACGCACGCACGCACACACACACATATATATGTATGAATATATTTTGAATGTATTTGAAAATAATGTTTGTTTAAAAAAATTTTCGCCAATCTAGGACAAGTAAATAAATAAATCAAATCAAATATGAATCATTAAATGTCTCAGAAAAACACTCAGTACTGGTGTTTTATTCCTGAATGAATTATTGTTTTTGAACGAATCGGCAGTGAATGATTCAGTGACTCGCTCATTTGTATGGAAGCCAATTTACACCATGGAATAAAACAATAAAAAAAATAATTGCAACTTTTCTCCCCCACACAATTCTGAGAAAAACAGAATTGTGAGATAACAATTCAGAATTGCAAGATATACAATTCTGAGAAAAAAGAAATCAAAATTGTGAGAAAAAAGTTGCAATTTTCTTTTCTTTATAAATTGGGAGATATAATCAAAGTCTGAAATCAAGATATAAACTCGCAATTGCTAGAAAAAAATATCAAAATTGTGCGATAAAAAAATCACAATTACTATTTTTATTGTTTTAACCTGTGGCAGAAACAGACTTCCTTACATTTGTCACCACCTACTGGCATAACAATTCAGGAGGAGTCACTGAAAAAATAAATGTATACATTTTCATATTGTAAAAGGATGACAAAGATTAGATACTATATAATATAACTTTTAGCTATATTGCACAGCTCAGCTCTCGACTTCTAAAACTCCCCTCTATGCCGTGTCAAGTCTCTCTCTCTCTCTCTGCTGTCTTCCACCCTTCTCTCTCTCTCTCTCTCTATCTGCAGGAGAACAATCTGCTCTCTGTCAGTCTGTGTTTCATTCTCTTTCCCGATGAGTGTCAGTATCAACACAGCAGGTTCTCCCACCTCTCTCCATTTCTCCCCATCACTCATTCTCTAACAGACACATATATCCAGCCTTCGCGCCGCAATATCCTTGAAAACCCTCAATCATTCATTCCTCAACATATGCTGCCCTTTAATGTACATCACGCGCTGGATACGCTCGGTATATTTGATGATGTGTGATGGGTTATTCTGACCCTGCGCTCTCGTTGAATACCTCTCGAGTCGATTGTAGTGTATTATGTAGAACCCATCTCAATATCTGCACATTTTGAGCATCACTATGCTATTTCATTCTTAAGCACTGGAATTCAGAAGTCAAGAGCGTACCCGGGGTCAACAGTTTGTGTGAAATGACTGTTTTCTGTACTCTCAACTATTCATGAGGCGCTCCGTTCCGCCCTTCTTATTGCATCTAGTTCTTCATTTGCACTTTTCTATGTAACGCTCATCCAATGTACCTCTTTCTAATGTAGAGTGTTGTTTTTTTTTATCTATATGGCTACATGAAATTGCTTGCCGAGATATTTTTTGATGCATTTCCTACTGAAACATCAAAATTGATCAATCAGCTTTCAAAAGGGAGAAGAATACATGGTAACACTTTACTTGAAGCCATTAAATATAATGCATTATTAAAGTATTTAAATGCATTAATTATGTCTTGTAATGCACTGTATGAGCTCATGAATAATTGTAACTACAGTTATATATTCATTGTTATGTTACATTTAGAAACTATAATGCATTAAAACACAAGACAGGCAACAAAGTTCAGATGTATCAAGGAATTATACTGTATTATAATGCATTTTAAAAGAATGGTTTACCCCAACATGAAAATGTACTCACCCTCAGGCCATCCAAGATGTAAATGAGTTTGTTTTTTTAATGGGAACAGATTTAGAGAATCACTTGCTCTGTAGTGAATGGGTGCCGTCAGAATGAGAGTCCAAACAGCTGATAAAAACACCACAATAATCCACACCACTCCAGTCCATCAGTTAACATCTTGTGACGTGAAAAGCTGCACATTTGTAAGAACCAAATCTATCATTATGTTGTTTTTAACTTCAAAACATTGCTTCCAACTAAAATACGAGTCCTCTGTCCATAATATTTCTTTCTCCAGTGAAAAAGTCATCTCATCTGAATCAGGAGAGAAAACTTATATGCACAGATCAAACACTGTTTGCAAGCAAAAACAATCCAAAACAGTTATAAATAAATATGTTGGTGGAGTTAGATGTGAGAAGACAACAGGGGATAAACTTTATCACTGGAGGAAGTGGTATTATGGATTATGAACTCATATTTTGGCCAGAACCGATGGTTTAAAGTTAAAATGCCTTACTGATGGATTTGTTTCTTATAAACCAGCAGTTTTCGCTTCACAAGTTGTTATTGATGGACTGGAGTGGATTATTGTGATGTTTTTATCAGCTGTTTGGACTCTCATTCTGACGGCACCCATTCACTGCAGAGGATCCACTAGTGAGCAAGTGATGTAATGCTACATTTCTCTAAATCTGTTCTGTTGAAGAAACAAACTCATCTACAGTACATCTTGGATGCCCTGAGAGTACATTTTCAGTCAATTTACATTTTTGGGTGATCTATTCCTTTAACTTTGGTTACAATCATTTATGAAAAGAAATAATGCATTACCACATACATTATGAATACCTTTATAATGCATTATACAAAAAAATTTATAAAGTTTAAAGTAAAATCATATGAAACATGCTTCACATATCTTTTAAAGGGGTCCTAATATGCTCTTTAACAAAGTATTGATTTTGTTTTGGGGGTGTACTAGAACATGCTCTCATGCTTGGTGGTTCGAAAAACGCATTATTTTTCACATAATTTACATTATTAAAATACCTTTCTCCCAACGCTGTAGTCCAAACGAGCCGTTCGTTGTAGTTCTTGAAAAGGGATTTTTTTTAAAACGAAATATCTCCCTTTGGAGTGGACTTTGAGATTTGTAACTTTCTAGATCTTTTTTATGCCCAAACATACACACTACACACTGACTAAAATTTAAAAAAGTGAAAAAGCATAATAGGACCCCTTTAATGTTGACGTCAAAGGTTGTTCTTCCAATCAGACTTTACTTGGCAGAAGCTAGACACCTTTGAAAGAAATTAGGAAACAACATAAAATAAAGTTAAAATCTAGGTCCTGAAGCAAAACCACTGCTAATCAGTTTACTTTTCCCGAGTACACTAGCATACAGATGAGCTCAAAGCTAACGCACATGGACTAAAAGCCACAAAACTCTAAATTTGATATCATGGTTCTTTAATATCTCTTCCCACTCACCTCTGCTCCATTTCTCTTTCCATTCAGCCTATTGTTTTGGTCGTCACCTCAGATATAGTAACAATAGCAAGGCTGCCACCCATCAATTCCTCTCTGAGCCAAACATGCACACGGTGCAATGGTGCACCAAAACAAATGGCATAGCTTGATTGTTTTAATGGGCTTAAACTCCCACAGCACAGGCTGTGCCATGTTTTTCAATCTTTTTCTATTCCCCTCTCATTTTCTTGCTCTCTCTCTCTCTCTCTCTGCGGAGCTCAGCTGCACAAAATAAATTCATCTGCTTTCAGTATCTGGATCTGCAACAGAGCCACAGCCGCCCCACGCCGACCGAGCGCTAGACAAAATGGTTGCCTGTCTCTTGTTCTTTGTTCACTCTCAATCCACAAAATCTCTAAAATAAAGGGTTTTCTCTGTTTCTCTTTTTAAGAATCATGTGTTGGGTCATTCTGTGAAGCGGGTGCATTATGAAGAGCTACACACAGCAGCATCACACTCCTGCCAGCTGTTTATTTAGCATTCTATTGTGTTTCTCTGCAGTATGTGTTTGCCGGGTCAAACTGACCTCAGACAGAAACAACATTGCTGCAACAGTCTCATTTCTGAAATGTGCTTGTGTTGTAATGTGTGGTAAAACAGTAGCAGAAATATCATCAATTATGCCTACTGGCTTTTGATTATATCAGAGGAATCTGAAGAAAATAACAAATACATAAAACAAAACCATGAATATACATTTTGTTCAATGAATTATATATATATATAGTTTTTTATTTTAGTTAAATTTGAAATCGATAACAATTTATATAGAAATATATATATAAAATTATAATGTATATATAAATAATAATATTATTAATAATAACAATATGTATGAGTTTTATTATGTAAACTCATGCATGTTTTATATATCTATAAATATTTATGTTTTTATTTATTATTTATATTTATGTTCAGTTATTTCACTTTAATGGCAATGAAAAGAACCTATTCATTGCCGTTAAAGTTAAATTACTGAATCTGCACATGGGAGCCTGAGAAAATTTCAGATGGCACTTAGAGGCTTAGATTCACCTGATATATTACATATTATATACTGTATATATAGAAATTTGGGTTTTATAGGTTTAACAAAGCTCTTAAGTACCGGTTTAATTAGCCCCTAGTGCGCACATACCCATAACCCCACTATAGTACATTGATGGAATACAAACTAAAGCACTAGAAAATAAACTTATCACATCTTTAAAGTCAAAATAGCATTCACAACCCGTTTCACTACCGTATGTGTCGTATTTCCACATGAAACGGAATATTAAATGGAAAAAAATTGATTGAATTTGATTCTGGAATTGACTGCATCATGAAAAGTGAATCAGAGCTGAACGTCAGTCTGCAGTGGATTGTGGAAAAATACTACCCTCCGTGGAGCTCAGCTGCACATAATAAATTCATCTGCTTTCAGTATCTGGATGTGCAACCAGAGCCACAGCCGCCCCATGCAGACTGAGCTCTAGACAAAATGGTTGCCTGTCTCTTGTTCTTGTTCTCTCTCCATCCACAAAATCTCTGAAATAAATGGGTTTTCTATGTTTCTCTTTTCAAGAATCATGTGTTGGGCCCCCTAGAGTACACATACACATCACCCCGCTATAGTGAAGCACAAGCACATAGATGGAATTCAAACTAAAGCACCAGAAAATAAAATGATCACATCAATGGGCATTCACAACCCATTTTACTCCCGTAATGTGTCGTATTTCCACATGAAACGTAATATTCAATGGGAAAAAAATGATTGGATTTGATTCTGGAATTGATTGCATCATGAAAAGTGAATAAAGTCCGAGCTGAACGTGAGTCTGCAGTGGATTGTGGAAAACTACTACCCTCCATATTATATTATATATCACATCATAAAATTGCGCTCTGTTGCATATAGTTGCATGCAGTTGCAAACCAGCCTGTCAGTCACCCTGTCACAGTTAACATCCTCCCTTCGCATTTTAATTAAATTTACACCACTCAGACAATTCTGAACCGAATGCCCCTCCAAACGCAATGGGTTGTGGGAGATATTAGCTGGTAAAGTGTGCAAAATGACTTAAAGGGATAGAACACCCAAAAATGGAAATTACCCAATGATTTACTAACCCTCAAGCCATCCTAGGTGTATATGATTTTCTTCTTTCAGACGGATACAATCGGAGTTATATTAAAAATGTCCTGGCTCTTTCAAGCTTTATAATGGCAGTGAATGGGGGTCGAGGTTTTGAAGCCACAAAAAAGTGCATCCATCCATCATAAAAAGTACTCCACACGGGTTAATAAATGCCTCCTGAAACGAGGCAATGCATTTGCATAAGAAAAATATCCTTATTTACAACTTTATAAACTGTAATGTACACAAACACAACACTTCAGAAAAATGATTTTGTTTTCCCATTGAATTAAGTTTATTTTTCTGACCTCATTGTCAGTATTTTTTTCTTGTTTTAAACATAAGTGTGCTTCATTTTAAAACTTAAGATAAATATACCGGAGAAAGAAAATAACTTTTTGCAGTGTGCACACCGGGGTACAGGGCATATCATGTTCCTTTTTCGAATTTGTTGACGAGAATACTTTTTGTACGCAAAGAAAACAAAAATAACGAATTTAATTCAACGATTTCCACAGTTATCCACTATACGTAAACAGCATATGCTATTCTGTGTCAGCTGCGTCACACGTTTTCTACATTGTTTACGCTTTGATTTGAACGAAAACAACGTATCCGTGTGACGCAGCTGACACAGAATGCTCCATTTACGTTCAGTGGATACTCTCCAAAATGGCACCAGTGTGACGCGGAGACAACGAATTGTTGAATAAAGTCGTACAAAACTTTGCGTACAAAAAGTATTCTCATAGCTTCGTAAAATTACGGTTGAACCCCTGATGTAACATGGATTATTTTACCGATCTCCTTGCTACGTTTCTGGACCTTGATCGTGGTAATTACATTGCTGTCTATGGGAGGGCCAGAGAGCTCTCAGAATTCATCAAAAATATCTTAATTTGTTCTGATGTATATCTTAAAAATGTTCCAAAGATGAACGGAGGTCTTACGGGTTTAGAACGACATGAGGGTGAGTAATTAATAACAGAATTTTCATTTTTCGGTGAACTATCCCTTTAATGCTAACCAGATTTCAGTTACTGTGTTAAATCCTGGCAAGATTTTAGCCAACAATTACCTACCGCATTACCTACAACAATGGCTAAGCAGCCATTTAGCTATTGGTTAATATAACTAATACCTGCAGTCTTAATGGCCTGAGCCAAAAAGGAAAGTCATTTCAGAAGCAAGCCATTACATTTTGAGGAAAAGACAAAACAATTTTCTTCTTCAAAATAACCTGTAGAAATCATGCATAAAAGATTAGAAAAGTGTAGCAGGAAAGTAAAAAAGGCCAATTTTGATTGCATGCTGATTTTGTCAGTTTTCTATTTTAAAATACTTTCTTCTCTCCTAGTATTCTTTGTTCTGCACTGTCACTATTCATCAATATGTTTATCTTTTCATCTCCTCCTTGTTGTGGGAGGACAAGAACTTGTTGTGTTGCTGGGTCAAAGGTTGAGGCGAGGCCAGATACAGCTCCACTGAACCAAGAAACGCTTTCACAACACACCACTGACCAACACACACACACACACGCACACACACACCCATCCGTCCATCAGCAAACAGCACTCGACTATGACTTTCCAGCTCTTTTCTTCCCTCTTTTAGCACAACAAAACAGAACTCAAGAGGGAGCGAATCAGAAAGAGCGACAGAAACAGAGTGGAGGGACATTGGGGAAAGCCTGAAGCACACTTAACCTCTATTACGAGCTGGTGTATGCGCTTCAGCGCTGTAGCGTACAGTGGTAGAGCCACGGGCGATGCAGAGGAGCGGGTGCATGGGGACACGACCACTCGCACTCACACACACACCTCGATTTAATGGAGAGCCCGGTGGCGATGGCACGGGCAACATACTTCACTTATTTGGCCTTATCATCTTATCTTATCTAGGGGAGTTCCCACGAGGCTTCCAGTCAGAAAGCATCAAGAAAGAGAGAAATAAATAATAACAGTAGCAAGATGGAGAGAAAAACCTCATCTTTATCTCTCTGCACATATTTCTCCTCACCCTCACCAAGATCAAAGGCTCCCCAGATGCAAGCCGACTGTTTTCTTACATATTTTCTTTCTTGTTGCAAGCTAACAAAAAAAAAAAGCCTTTCATTAATATTCATTTCATTCAATCTGCGGCTCCATTCCGTGACTATAAGAAAATCCGCCATATGGTGGAGTCTGAAAAGACTGTTTCTTCCCTATTGTGAGAAAACATGTGTTTAGGGAATGCTCACGGATGATTTTAGGAGCCGGGATCCGAACCAATCAGAAAACGTGCGATGTGAAAGGAGATATGGACAATGGAGCCCGAGTGTGAAGATGGCCTTGCTCTTTATGAGAGAGAATTGAATTTTTATCTAACGTTAATATTAAGGTCTTAACAAAACTCATTCCGCTGGTTCTCGTACACAAGCGAGGCGGCAGGGGAAGCTGACCTCTAGCGGTTCAAGGCTGAAGGGTTTAAAGCCAAATAAAAGATGAGCTTCAAAAAGTTTGCGAGTGCGTACGTTTGAACGTGAAGTAATGTAACAGTGAAGATCTTCAAAAGCGTTTGTGAGAAGCTCTGCTGCTACTAGATTTGCATTGAATTTCTGCGCTGGCAAAGAAAAAGGAGACATTGTGACAGTTATCAAGTAGCAATGCTGAGAAATCAAGCCTGGTCATCAAACAAGCTGCAGCATAAGTTATGCTAGTAGAAATGTCTGAGAGAAAGCAAGTGTGAATTTTATAGAAGCTGCATCTTTTAGAAATGTGTCTGCTAGAAAACAAACAGGATTAACCAGGTTAAGGTGGTCAGCTGGGTTTTGAACATGGTTAACCAGATCAACCCAGTTCCTACTAGTTTTGCAGAGAGAGTTTGGACTATCAAGCTATAAATGCAGCTTATTTGGGCCAAAAATGCCCATGTAGACAAAATGAGACAGTCTGACTGGCACAAAATAACCAACAGCGTTTTGTTTTATTTTGCATGGCATACAAGGGACGGGGTAAATCAGAAATCAATGAAACTACAATAACTAACTGGTGTGGAAAAAATCTAATAATGACACAACAGAAATTGCTCGAAGCAGGTTCACTAGATGAATTTTAAATCACTGTTGAAATTCGGCTGGTGAACCTGCATTTGTTCCACCAGTGAAGGGAAATCAATGTGATGATAATAGTCGACCAATATGTGGTTTTCAGTGGCACACTGTAACAAAAAGAAAGGGTTTATTAAAAAAAGTTTAAAATGCAATGTTGCATTAACAGTTAATACAAATTTTATTTAAAATTAGAATTAGAATTAGAATTTCCAATTAGAATTTCATTAATCAAACTGTAAATTCACATTCACTAATCAAGAAATAAAAAAAGATGAGTTCTTAACATTGGCACACAAAATCAGTGATGACATCAGCAACAAGAGTAGAAATAATTTGAAAAGATTTTAAATAAAATTTGCCACACCCTACAGGAAGTTGAATTGTAATGACAGGGAGAATTTACAAGTACTGCATTCTATGCATTATAAATGTATAGGCTAAAAATATGAATATGAAATATACAAACTACATACAAATGTCTGTCGGTCTCTCTATGCATCTGTCCATCCATCTACTCACCAATCTCTCTCCCTATCCATCCATCCCTCTCTATCCATCCATCCATCCATCCAACCAACCAACTAACCATCCATCTACCCATCTCTCTCTCCATCCATCCATCCTCTCTCTCTATCCATCCATCCATCTATACATCCATCCATACAACCACCCACCCATCTCTCTCCATCCATCCATCCCTCCATCTACCCACCCATTCATCCCTCTCTCTTCATCCATCAATCCCTCTCCATCCATCCATCAACCCACCCATCTCTCTCTCCATCATCCATCTCTCCCTCTTTTTCTTCATCCATCCATCTCTCGCTCCATCCATCCATCCCTCTCTCTTTCTCCATCCATCCACCCACCTATTTCTCTCTGCATCCATCCATTCACCCTCCCATCTCTCTCAATCATACATCCCTCTCCATCCATCCCTCCCAATTTTTCTCTTATCATTCATCCATCCATCTACCCACCCATCTCTCTCTCCATCCATTCATCCATCCATCCTCCCTCTCTATCCATCCAACCAAACATCCATCTCTCTCCATCCATCCCTCTCTCCATCCATTCCACTCCATCCATCCATCAACCCACCCATCTCTCTCTCCATCATCCATCCCTCCCTCTTTTTCTCCATCCATCCATCCATCCATCCACCCACCCACCTATTTCTTTCTCCATC
>NW_015640094.1:287684-296907 GCF_001515625.1 Sinocyclocheilus rhinocerous | reverse complement strand
GCTGAGATTATCTCGGTACCGTATCTACTTGGTTTGCATCTGTTTCTCCAGTATGACGATTTAATCGGTCTTTACCGCACGGCTCTGCACACTTTCAGTTCACTGCTCAATGCAACGATACCTTCAAAATGGCGCCTCGGTGACGTCACACATAATAAACGCACGTGACTGACAAAGACCGATTGCGGAAGCGCAAGTGTCTGAGAATGCAAGTCTGAGAGTACAAGTGCAAGTCTGCAGTCAGACCCTTATCACTTTTTCTCTCACAATTGCAACCTTATTTCTCATAATTGTGAAGGACACTTCCTCATATTTTGACTACTTCTGACTTTCTCACAGTGAACTTTTTTATTAGTTACTCTGAGGAAGCTGAGCTTCCATAAATATTACCGTATGACACTGTAAGATTAGTAAGGGGTCATATGATGCTGCTAAAAAGAACATTATTTTGTGTATTTGGTGTAATGAAATGTGTTTATGCGGTTTAAAGTAAAAAAAACACATTATTTTCAATGATTCAAGTTATGGAAGATTGCTCGGTCTGAAAAAGCGAGGTGTGCTGTGATTGGCCAGCTATCCAGTGCGTTGTGATTGGCCGAATACCTCAAGCGTGTGACGGAAATGTTACGCCCCTCACCATACTGTGATGGCTTGTCCCAGCCGGAGCGACGACACAAAAACATTAAAGCTTTAAAGCATAAGCGAACCATTATGAACACATACATACGATAAACACACAACCGATCCTACACACAAACACACACATCCATACTGTAGCTCCTCATACACACTCCAGACACAGCGGGATGCTGCTTTTATTAGCATATTAAACAAGCTGACGTCTCATTAATGTAAATTTGGTCACGGTCACCTTGAGTTAATGATAAGGTGAGGCGCTGGACGACAGCTAGAACGACAACTCTGTGTGTGTTTGTGTGCCTGTGTGTATAACTTTCCCCCAGGCAACCCTTCCTCTGTCTGCCAACTGCACTGTACTGAAGTTCCTTCCCTCAGCCCGCATTTAAAAAAACATGAGCTGTGAAGTGACGCTTCTAATGGAAGAGGTTTTAAAAAGCAAAGCTTTGAAGGGTGAAAACACACACGCACTCTTTTGTACACTGACACCTTGACGGGTTAGCACAAGCTTGACATGCCTAAGTCTGATTCTGAGGCGTGTCAGATCCGGTTGCCATGGATACCGAGAGCCCACGGCAGCGTAATAAATGAACACATTCGCACACCCACAGGCACGCATGCACGTATCTCCTCTTTATTGAGCACAAAAACTCGCAGCCTTTCTTCTCGGTTGCACACTGACAAAGATTCCCTCTCTTGCAGGTTGCTACACTAACAAACGCATCCAAACGCACTTCTATTTGCCCAAGGCTGGCCACTGCTGAGGTACCACCTGTATTTCAGGCACACAATTTTCGCCACTAGACTCTTGAAGCGAAAATCGATGCATATCCGCCTCAAAGTGCTCTCTGGAAAACCCTGCCCCATTAAAAACATGCTGACAACCTGTCAGCCATTTTCCCTCCTGGTGCACTTAAACAGTACAACAATTATTTTTTTTCAAACCATAGTTTTCTTTTCAGTGCTTTTGTAGGAGCGTTTGTGCTTTTACTTGGAGATTTTCACAGCAAATGTGCGGCGTAATTCCATAGCGTTACGTGTCAGAAGTACATTCTGTGCTTCATTTTGGTGAAATGAGGTTTAATAATACCACACCAAAAGGTACATGCTGTGGTGATTGGAGACGGTGGCATTTACATGCAGGCAAGGACTGGATAGCGGATGGTGTTCAGAGCGAGAGAAAGAAAAGTTGACTTTTGGAAACTCAAACACCAAGTCGTTCAGTACAGATCAAACAACTGTCCATATATACTCAACAAATGAAGAGCTGAATGAACTTCTGAGGTCTGTACACAACCTGATGATCATGTTATCCAGGAGATATTCTACCATACATATGGGATGAGATGGCAGAAGACTGCCCCCATAAGAACTATGTACATTTACTTTTAAATTGAATCATATTTAGATGTATAAGTTTAGCATGAGCAGGATGATGATGATGCATCAGTCAATGTGTTATTATAGGAAATGTAAGTAATGTAAAATAAATAAATGTAATTTATTCCTGTGATCAAAGCTAAATTTTCAGCATCATTAATGATTTCCGAAGGATCTTGTGACACTGAAGACTGGAAAAAATTCAGCGTTGAAATCACAGGAATAAATTACATTTTAAAATATATTCAAACAGAAAGCAGCTATTTTAAATGGTAAAAATATTTCACAGTTTTACTGTTTTTGCTGTACTTTGGATCAAATAAATGCAGGCTTGGTAAGACTTCTTTAAAAAAAAAGACATAAAAAATCTTACTGTTCAAAAACCTTTGACTTGTAGTGTATACATGAGAAATACAAAAATAATAATAATTTTATTATTATATAAAATATATATTTTATAAAGTAAAATATTATACTTTAAAATAGCTGTTTTCTATTTTGATATTTTTATAATTTGTTTCTGCAATGGCAAAGCTGAATTTGAATTTAGAGGTAAAATTAGAAAAAAGCTGAAAATGTCGCTCAAAAAAAACATATCAATAAAAATGTCTATCAGACTCCAATTAAATAAATGATTATGCATTTATATAAATATATATTTTCCATTTTTTCTCAACCCAATAATGAATTTCAACCATTTTTAAAAATGTCCTGTAAAGTCTTATGCATATATAAGGTTGTTTCTACATTGTGTTTGGCGAATGGGAGGCTTCCCTGCTGGTGCATCAAGATGCATTAGCGTTTACACTAAATGTGACGTGGTCACATGCATGTCTGACCACTTTTGACTGTGGTTTGAGTGATGGGATCACAAAACGTTTTGGACCCCCGGTTACACCTGTATTTAGCACTGTCAGCTTGTGATCAGATCACCCGTGACGGATGCTAATAGCAGGTGAAAAGAGGGCCAATGATTTGGAGCACATGCACTTACATGAGCCACATCTGTGATGAAAAAACAGCATTATAGTTTTGTACCTAACAGAGCACTACTGTTAACCATAATAAATACACCAAGGTTACATGTTAATAATTAAATCGTATAAAATCGATCCAATAAAGCATACTT
This sequence comes from Sinocyclocheilus rhinocerous, assembly GCF_001515625.1. Lineage (NCBI taxonomy): Eukaryota > Metazoa > Chordata > Actinopteri > Cypriniformes > Cyprinidae > Sinocyclocheilus > Sinocyclocheilus rhinocerous. The sequence goes on along the minus strand of NW_015640094.1, from coordinate 293,762 downwards.
CTGCAGCGGATGGCTGTTGAATGCAGGCAATGCAGACAAAAGCGTTCCATTTCATCAATGGAAATTTCTCATTCCATAGAAAATTCCCTGAAGTTCCACCTCTTAGCCTGCAGTTAAAGAGGAACTGAGCAAGTATGTGGTGGGTGTGCTTCTGTTCCATAGCATCGAAAACATGCATACACACACACAACCACAGCTGTTTAGACGCTGAAGGAATGCCCCGGGGGAAAGACATGTTTCACCATGCTAATACTAAACACTACCACTGAAGAAGCGAGCGCCAAAGAGGAGAATACACTGTCTGACAGCCGTAAAGCCCCATCAAATGCATTTCACACACATGGACGGAACATGTCACATGCATAATGCAGTCAAATCACACACACAGAGTTCTTCCCTGCAATAAGTATGCATGCAGGAGGTTAGTTGGCTGGTTGGTACGGGGTAATTTCTGGATCATAATTGGATATTGTCTGATGAAGAGCGTCTAAGCTCGAAACGTCACCTGTGGTGAGAACATAAATAAATATTTTTCTATCTCTGGAGCTGTGGTGTGCCTACTTCGATTTTCTTTGGTCATAATTGGATGCAAAAATTGGGGAATGTTTACCCTCTTGACTCACTCACACTGATTCCATCAAGACATTAAAAGATCCTTTTCATCCTTTTCACTGCAAAAACAAAAATGAACCCCTCCAGCAAAACGAATGTTATAAAATACTTACTTTAAATGATTTAAAAAAGTGTTTAAACAATACAACACGAATGCAACACTGTAAAAGATTTCAGAAGTCAATTCAAAATTGTACTTTAACATGCTGCATTGAAAATTTTCAGTTGGCTCAAATGATGTGAACTGAACATTTAACATTGGCACAGATTTGACATTGTTACAATAATAATTCTATTTCAATTAAATGCCGTTCTTCTGAACTTTGAACTTCCTCTTCATAAAAAACTACTGTGATAATATGAAATGTTTCTTAAGCACCAAAATGTCATCTTTTTTCAAATTTAAAATTCAACTTTGGCATCGCAAAAACTTTATATTTAAATCAGTTCTTTAAATTAATGTTTTATAAATTATTTTATTAGTAGTAGTAGTAGTAGTAGTAGAAGTATTCTATGCACACAGTGAATGATTTAAATTCAAAATATATCATAAATTACATAAATTATATTAATGAATCCGTTTAAATTTAGTGTGATTTACTGGCACAGCAAATATTTAAAATAATGCCAAAGCATTTGAATACAAATATATTAATAAAATGCTGCAAAACACTAATATGCGTTAAACATACCTTTACTCATGAATTATTAAAGCTTGGGGTAATAGTTTGGACACTGAGTGTGTTTTTAGACTAAGAGCTTAAGCTTTCATTTGCATCTAGATGAGTTATCTAACATTTGTTCAGTTAGAGATCTTCCACAAAGTGTGAAAACTCTGGTCGCTCCATATACACGTATGGTATAGCATGAGCACACACACACACACACTGCAGTCATACTCCATCTGGAGCTCTCAGCTGCTGAGAGAGAGAGAGAGAGAGAGAGACTCTCCATTTTCCCTCCTTCACTTGTTTCTTTCTACCATCTGCCATGTTTCTTCCTCCTTTTGCCACCCATCCAATAACACACATTTTTCTATAATGGCAGGAACTTTCCATTGACACTTGTTTTCATAGTGAGCTAATAATATTTTCCATTTCCTAACCCTAGACATCAATTAAATGCTAACACAAAGTGTTTTCATATTTTTAGTAAGACATTTACATTAATTATATACACTATCATGCAAAAGTGTTTGTGTGTGCGTGTTTTAAAGAAATTAATACTTTTATTCAGAATGGATGCATTTAATTGATCAAAAGTGGCAGTAAAAATATTTATGATGTTAAAAAATGTTTTCACAAAAATATGAAGCAGCATCTGTTTTTAACATTGATTATAATCAGAAATGTTTTTGTGCAGCAATTCAGCATATTAGAATGATTTCTGAAGGATCATGTGACACTGAAGACTGGAGAAATGATGCTGAAAATACAGCTTTACATCACAAAAATAAATTACATTTTAAAATATATTACAATAGAACACAGTTATTTTAAATTGTAATAATATTTCACAATATTGCAGTTTTTACTGCATTTTGATCAAATATGCAGCTTTGGTGAGCATTCTTTCAAAAGGTAGTGCGTGTTTTACTTTCACTTTCAAATTAGCGGCAATTCGGCATTGACTCAATTCAAGCAACAACAAGGTAAAACTCAAAACTTTTATTAACAAAACGAATAAAAATACACCATATATGCCTAATAAAATAACAAATTACTTAGGCTACACAAAGTTTAAATAGGTATATAAAACTTTTTAAAAAAACATTTATAAAACCTTGATGTAAAATAAAATAAATAAAATACACAACATTTAAATAAAGTAATCAGCAAACACTGTGGAACCAAATAAATAAGAAACGAATGTTTAAAAAAACTTCCAGTCAATAGGCTTTTCAAAATCTAAAATATTGCCAAACAGGCGCCTTTGCATTTCCTTTCTAAACAATTTTCTGCCATCGTCTTGTCTTTCTCACCTCACTCTTGTCAGTCAGCTCGACTAAACTGATAAGTTTCTGATAACTGATAAGCTCAGTAAACTCGACTGATAAATAAAATCTGTCGTTCGCGCACGGTTCGGCACGCTGCAGTGAGCATTTGGTTTTTAAAAGTGTCTGTCCTCTAACTGATCTAGCCTAAATCATTTTTGTTACTATAAAAAAATCAAAATGACGGTGGGGGGCGGTGACGAATGACGTAACCGGTGACGCAAATGATGTAACCGGTGTTGCGGCTTAACCGAAACCGAAAACACCGTCCATATACGGCTTAACCGTAACCGAAAACACCGTCTATCGCAGCAAGCCTAGTACATATTAGTACCTAAGTGTACGTATAGCTTTAGCACCGCCACAGTGACAGCTTTGTATCTTTTTTTTTTTTTTAATACATTGCAAAAAATGTAAGTAAAAATAAATAAATAAATGCATTTTACTTTTGGCAGCAAAACTATAGCCAAGCATATGCACACGCACACAAACAGCCACAGGGGTAAAACACAAATCATCCTGCATTTACACTCAGCACTCGAGTTGAAACACTCTCAAAGACCTTTCCTCAGCTTATGATGTGCTCAAAGTTGTGTTTTTCACATGCATTTATGCAACCCTTTGAGATGCCACCAGCACAGCGAGTACAAAGCCTCGTCCACACACACGCAAGACCAGACGGTAAATATGCTTTTTACTCTCTGAAATGGAAACGCACACTGGGTCCTTTATCCAACACACACACACACACTCCTTCATGCATAGCGAGCACAAATCTGCAAGGCATCATGCCTTAAGACCAAGAGTGAGATTAAAGTGTTCGTATTGCTCAGGAAATACAGCATCTAATCTACACAAACACACACCTTCCTTTCCTCACAGCCGGTACAGTCACGTAATTATAGCTGGGAGACTAAAAGCATGTTAGCGATGCTACGTAACCACACACAATCATATCCAACACATGTAATCCTGAGCCGAACATCGCACCGCCTTGAGACTCAATATCCAGTTCACCGTCATAACAAATATTAATCGCGGAGCTGATGAAATATTCATCTCTCTTATTAAATATGAAGGGAACATCCAAACCGTGAAGTACACGATAGACAAAGTGCGGTTAGATCAAGCAAGTGCATTTGATTAAAACAAATAAGCCATTCTTGTTTGTAATATTAAGTATGATGTGTTTCTGGATCAACAGATATGATGATCAGATTTTAGGGTTACGTTTAGGATTGAAGGAACGGTTCACCCAGAAATGAAAATGTACGGTCCCTCAGGCCATCCAAGATGTATGTAGTTTGTTTCTTCATGGGAACAGATTTATAGAAATTCATTCCATCAGCATTCCATCACTTGCTCACCAATGGATGCTCTGCAGTGAATGGGTGCCGTCAGAATCCAGTCTGTCAATTAACATCTTGTGAAGCAAAGAGCTGCAAGTTTGTAAGAAACAAATCCATCATCAAGTTGTTTCTAACTTCAAAATGTTGCTTCTGGACAAAATACGAGTCCTCTATCATCTCGTCTGAATCAGGAGAGAAATATTCACAGATCAAGCACTGTTTATAAGCCAAAACAGTTCAAAACAAATATGTTTGTGGGTTTTGAAGTGAGAGGACAACAGTGAATGGACTTGTTACACTGGAGAACACGTTATTATGGATTATGAACTCATATTTTGGAAGTGACGGTTTAAAGTTAAAACTCCTTAATGGATTTGTTTCTTACAAACACGCAGCTTTTCACTTAACAAGACATTAACTGATGGACTGGAGTGGTGTGGATTACTGATGTTTTTATCAGCTGTTTGGACTCTCATTCTGACGGCACCCATTCACTGCAGAGCATCCATTGGTGAACAAGTGATGGAATGCCACATTTCTCCACATCTGATCTGATGAAGAAACAAACTCATGGGGTGTCATTTTCAGTTTTAGGCTGGGGGGGTTGGGGGAACGATTCATCATAATTTGAATCATCATGATCATAATTTGATTGAATTATTTATCATTCTGGTTATTGAAAAGCCTATGCAAGACAAAACAGTACCGATAAGAACAAGACAATCAGTCATACAGGTTTGGAACAACATGAGGGTGAGCAAATGATGACAGAATTTAATTGTTGGGTGAGATATTTAGATTCTGGTGTGTGTATGAGCTTTTCTGTGTGTTGTTTCATGCTGTGATGCTGAAGTCATGGGGAGAGAGACAGTGGGTCTTACAGATGGCAAGAAAATCACTATTGAAGGCCTTTAGCGTGTGCACAAATCAACTAGCACGATTTGAAAGATGCATAAGCAGATGTACACGCATGTGCAATTTTTTCTTGTACAGCCAATGATTAAGGCAAATGAGCACTTAATGAGTTACAGGACACCATGTATCTGTAGGTGGATTTAAAGATTCTCACATATACACTTAGTCACATTTTTAAAAAATGTTCTTAGCATGTGAAGTATGACTAAGTGTTGACTAAGCCGCGTTTCGCAAGAATGAGCTTGTGGCTGAGTGGAGAAATGGTTGCCTGTATAGTCCTAGGGCATTTCTATAAAATAGATGATAAAATAGAAATGGGAAAAAATAAGCAGCAGAAAGTGAGTACAAAGCAAAGGAAATAAAAGTTCCAAATAACCAACTAAATCAAAACAAAGTGATTCAATTTACAAGAAACATCATGCGAATGATTGCCCGAGCTGAGGTGCGATCGTTCGGCGAGACCTGCGAAAACAACGAGTATTTCTTCATTATCTACAGCTCATCTGCGCCGGGGAAATTCCAGCTCTAATCTGCACGGAGCGGGAAAAATCAAGATTCACGTTCACTCACTCTGCACTCCGTTGAAAATGTTCAGGAAATGAATCATCTTCTCAAATATGAACCAATATTGAAATCACCCTGTTTAGCAGTAAAACACACCCAAGATGTTGTCTACTCGCGTACAGTTGCCAACTATTATATTTTAACGGTATAGTTAACCTAAAAAAATAACAATTCTGTCACCATTTACTCACCTGCATGTTGTTTCCAACCTGTGTGACTGACTGTCTTCCGAGAAACACAAAAGGAGATGTTAGGATAAATGTTCACGCTGTTCTTTTCCATGTAACCAAAGCATATAGTGACCACTGACTGTTAAATAAAGCACTATTATGTCCAGTTTGTGCACGCTCTTCTACGACTTCTGAAGCTATTCAATAGGTTCTGTGAGGATTCCTATCTGTTATTGACTGAAATTTCATTAGCATCCAAAACACGGTGCGCAAAGGAATGGAGAATGTGATTTGAGAGCAGCAAGAGTGAATAACAACTAACCCATAAACAATAACAATAATAACTTGAATATTGTTCTACGTCTCACACAAAGCTGTTGTATGACTTCAATCAGAAGACTTTAGTACAAAAGATGTATGGACTAATTATATGGTACTTCTTTGTAGAATGGTGCTTTTATATAGTGTTTTTTTT
>NW_015640094.1:268972-287183 GCF_001515625.1 Sinocyclocheilus rhinocerous | reverse complement strand
AATGTCACATGAATTTGGCACATAATAAGGGTAAATTATCACGGCTTTTGGGATTAAGACTACTCCCATCAAAAACACCCACAAGGCACATACGGAACTGTTTGTAACTCTGTAACTTCTGGAAATCCTTATGGATCTAACGGGGATTGCTTTACTACAATCCTAGAGTTTTCTTAAAAAAAAATATATATATTTTTTTTTACATACATTTTAAATGTATTTTTTAAATACATGTCTGAACAACACAAATGGTGCAGATCGAGTTACATTCTTTTGGGAATAGTTCACCCAAAAATTAAAATTGACTGAAAATGTAATCTTAATCTCTCTGAATATCCAAGATGTAGATGAGTTTGTTTCTTCATGGGAACAGATTTATAGAAATTCATTCCATCAGCATTCCATCACTTGCTCACCAATGGATGCTCTGCAGTGAATGGGTGCCGTCAGAATGAGAGTCCTAACAGCTGATAAAAACATCACAATAATCCACAAGTAATCCACACCACTCCAGTCCATCAGTTAATGTCTTGTGAGGTGAAAAGCTGCATGTTTGTAAGAAATAAATCCATAATCAAGACGTTTTTAACTTAATGTTGCTTTTGGACAAAAGTCCAAAAGTTTTGGAGTCCCCTATCCATGATATTGCTTTCTCCAGTGAAAAAGTCGTCTTGTCTGAATCAGGAGAGAAATCTGCACAGATCAAGCACCGTTTACAAAAAGTCTAAAACAGTTCTAAATAAATAAGTCAGTTGATTTTAATTTGAGAGGACAACAGGGGAAGAAGTGTTATTATAGATTATGGACTTACAGATTGGCCAGAAGCGATGGTTTAAAATTAAAATGCCTTAATGATGGATTTGTTTCTTACAGACATGCAGATTTTCACTTCACAAGACATTAATTGATGGACTGGAGTGGTGTGGATTACTTGTGGATTATTGTGGTGTTTTTATCAGCTGTTTGGAATCTCATTCTGACGGCACCCATTCAGGATCCATTGGTGAGTCTGTTCTGATGAAGAAACAAATCCATCTACATTTTGGATGGCCTGAGGGGGGAGTAATTTTCAGCAAATGAATGAACTATTCCTTTAAGGCCAAAGGGGAAAAACGATTCATCGTAATTTGAATTATCATAATCACAATTTAATTGAATTATTTATCATTCTGGTTATTGGAAAACCTAAGTCAAAACAGTACAGATAAGAACAAGAAAGTCAGTCATACAGGTTTGAAACAATATGAGGATGCGTAGATGAAGTAATTTCATTTCAGGGTGAACTATTAAGTTTCTGGTGTGTGTATGAGTGTTTGTGTGTGTTGTTTCATGCTGTGATGCTGAAGTCATGGGAAGAGAGACCGTGGGTCTTGCAGATGGCACGAAAATCACTACTGAAGGCCTTTAGCGTGTGCACAAATCACCTAGCATGATTTAAAAGATGCATATGCAGACGAACACACATATGCAGCAATTTTTTCTTTCGCAAACACTCTAAATGTGAATATCAAGCCAAACATGAGGGCAAATGAGCACTTAATGAGTTACAGGACACTATGCATCTGTAGGTGGATTTAAAGACTCTCACATATACACTTAGTCATATATTATTTAGAATTTTCTTAGCGTGTGAAGTATGACTAAGTGTTGACTAAGCCGCGTTTCACAAGAATGAGCTTGTGGCTGAGTGGAAAAACGGTTGCCTGTAAAGTCCTAGGGCATTAATATAAAATAGTGATGAAACAGAAATGAAAAAAAGAAAGCAGCAGAAAGTACAAAGCAAAGGAAATCAAACTTCCAAATAACCAACTAAATCAAAAACAAAGTGATTCAATTTACAAGAAACATCATGCGAATGATTGCCCGAGCTGAGGTGCGATCGTTCGGCGAGACCTGCGAAAACAACGAGTATTTCTTCATTATCTACAGCTCATCTGCGCCGGGGAAATTCCAGCTCTAATCTGCACGGAGCGGGAAAAATCAAGATTCACGTTCACTCACTCTGCACTCCGTTGAAAATGTTCAGGAAATGAATCATCTTCTCAAATATGAACCAATATTGAAATCACCCTGTTTAGCAGTAAAACACACCCAAGATGTTGTCTACTCGCGTACAGTTGCCAACTATTATATTTTAACGGTATAGTTAACCTAAAAAAATAACAATTCTGTCACCATTTACTCACCTGCATGTTGTTTCCAACCTGTGTGACTGACTGTCTTCCGAGAAACACAAAAGGAGATGTTAGGATAAATGTTCACGCTGTTCTTTTCCATGTAACCAAAGCATATAGTGACCACTGACTGTTAAATAAAGCACTATTATGTCCAGTTTGTGCACGCTCTTCTACGACTTCTGAAGCTATTCAATAGGTTCTGTGAGGATTCCTATCTGTTATTGACTGAAATTTCATTAGCATCCAAAACACGGTGCGCAAAGGAATGGAGAATGTGATTTGAGAGCAGCAAGAGTGAATAACAACTAACCCATAAACAATAACAATAATAACTTGAATATTGTTCTACGTCTCACACAAAGCTGTTGTATGACTTCAATCAGAAGACTTTAGTACAAAAGATGTATGGACTAATTATATGGTACTTCTTTGTAGAATGGTGCTTTTATATAGTGTTTTTTTTTAGAGATTGACAGCCAGTGTTATTGTTAAAAATCATTTTCAGTAATTAAAAAGTTTTTAAGTAAAATACAATATAAATACTAGATGAAAATTGTTAACTTAAAAATGTAAAAGAAAAAAATAATAAAATAAATGCTAAATAACTGAAATAAGTTTAAGTATTAACATTTTCAGTAATTAAAATAATTTTGAAATAAAATAGGATACAAATATTAGATGAATATTTGAATTTTAAAATGTAAACAAAATTGACAAATGTTGCCTTGGCAACTTACCGAAATAAGTTTAAGTACTAAAATGCTAAAACTGAAATAATTAACGCTATATAGAAATATTTTTTAAAATAATAATAAAAAATGACAAAAGCACATTGCTATAATATTTATACAAAATTCAAAAAATATAAATTAATATAAGATCTGAAAATAAAAAGTTACTATAGGTACTGTAAAAATATTTTTCAAAGATTATTGGAGTATGTTTTACAAGAAAACATTATTTCATTCTTTTTACTTCAGTATTACATGCTTAATTCAATGTGTTATTGTTATTACATGAAAACAAACAAATGTGGCCTTGACAGCAAAACTGAAATAAGAATTTAAATTACAAAAAAAACAACAAAAAAAAACATCTCTCTCTCTCTCTCTATATATATATATAATAAGCTAAGTATATAATAAAGTATATAATTAACACTACAATGACACCGTTGAGGCCCCTCCTGGTTATTGTATGCTTTCATTCTGTGGAAAAGAGCAACAATATTCTGCAAAACGTTTCCTTTTGCGTTCCACAGAAATAATTTTGATTGTTCTATTCCTTTGAGAAGAGAATGAAAACTCGTAATAGAGTAGACAGTCTGGTAAATAAGCCAGTATTTAATCTTATGTTTGGCCTACGATATGAAATACTGTTGCTCTAAATGAGCTCTTTTCACAATCAGGCAGTGTGTCTTCATAAAACCCCTGAATCATGAAGAAAAACCTTTACGGCAAAACCTCGTCCTCATGCCGCGACATAATAAATAACACTGACTCACTCAAACACGCAACAAAACAAATATTCCCGACCGAACCATTCGACCACAACCAGTCATCAGAAGCCAATTCACAGAAACGCCAACAGACATTCGCCGTCAAATCAAAGGTTAAGTTTCAAGCCAGATCGCGCCATTTCCCCATTTACATTCCTCTGCACTGATTGATGGGAAATTCAGCTCCTTTTCCCTGATTCGAGTCTCTGACGAACTCTTCAATCAAATGAAAACATCTTTTGACGGACTTTATTCACTTCACGGAGCACCACTCCATCAGTTATAATTACATGCACATAATTGCACGCTCTCAAGACTTGCCTATATATTAGCGCTCAGTCTGCCTTACAGTTATCAATCATACAGCGTGAGGATTGAGTGTGCAGCGGTGCACATTTGCAGTTTTATCAGGCCCGTTTGGACCCGTCACATGCCTGTATTTCAGTGCGATCACATCTGCAGGCATTATGCGGAGATTAACGCAGCAGATGACCGTAATAAACGCTCTCCACTCTTTACTTTCATGTAATTGGGTGTTATCTTCTGGTGAAGCTGGGGGAGAAAATGGCTAGCGGTTTGGAAATGCTGCTTTTGATGACTGAATTAAACTCGGGCTTTGTGTGTGTCTGGATACTTGGCAGGTTTCTTTTAACGCGTATCGATGGCCTTTCACGTGTCCAGGTGGACATCGTTCGTCCATCACTCTAACCCGAGGGGATGTAGACGTAAGCATCTGTATCATCAGATGCGCAGCATGAGCCGTGGAGTCCTCTAGCGCGCTGATTTATTCCATACTGAGTTTGTTTGTGTATGTGACAACACCGGGAACCAGAGAAGGACATGAATAAAAGCTGAAAGAAAGAAATAAACAAAAGCGGGAACATGAAATGCACTGTGCGTACACGCTGTTCAGTGAGTGATTCGGTACATCCAGCCATTTGACAACTAGATCTTTTGTGTCACCGTGATCTGAACCCAAACTGAACAAGTGTGTCTCCATACAAGACAGACTGATGGAGAGAGAGAGAGGAGTAGGGAGAAATGAAAGTGGCCTGATTGTGCAAGATTATGATGATTGTATAAGACTTAAGGGAGACAGACAGACAGATGAAAGCAGAACAGGGGTATTAGTGCCCTTCAGGAATGAATATATGGATAGACAGATGAAGAGAGTGAGAAAGAGTGAGAGGCCACGGCCCAAATAAATGCATAAAACAGGGGCACACTCTGAAAAAATTAATGAATAAGCAGATAATGTAATGCATATAAAATGTTTCCAAATGCACTGAGCTCTATGGAGCAAAGTGCCAAGATAAAACATTGTAGCATGCTGGTAAAAGTTCAAATAACATCAACTTCGACTCCATAAATTGCTGTGCTTTTCAAAAATCAAACCAAATTAAATGTAGAATTAAATAAAAAAATATATATTTTTAAATAATTAATTAAATTTAATAATTAAAAAATAAATGAATAATAATAAAACCAATATTCATTCAGAATAATTAAGAATGAATTGCTCCTGCTAAATTGTAAAATTAGCTTGCATGCACTACTTTAGAATTTGATTCACTAAAAGAATTATGAAAATCAGATAAACGCAAAAAAAAATAAAATCTTCTAGAATGCTTTTTTTTTTTTTAAATCTAACCAAATTAAATGGTAAATTAAAAGTATTAAATATTACTAATATAAAAAACATGAATTCAAATCATAAATAATTAACTTAATTTATTATTATTATTATTAATAAAACCATTTACCTTAGAAGATAAAACCCATTATAAATGAGGCATTTGTAGCATCCAGTGGGGACATAATTACTGATTATAATGACTTACACTATCTTTTTACGCGTTGTGTTGCATCGCATTGCGTTGCATGTTTGCATTTGTGATCAGAGAAATGACAAACAACAAGCCCTACTCTACACTGCTCAAAACTCGCGTTTGAATCATCAGTGGCAAATTCTTTAAATATGAAAACATATATCAGTGCCCATTTGAACTCTATCTTAGTAAAAAGATATAATTTTCCCCCCTGAAATTGACTGATGTTAATGTGTAGAGGCTTTAGAAAGCAATACAGAGTTAAAAAGCCAAAAAATAGCTTAAACACAACCCAAATCTGGATATATATCTATGACCGGCTAGAACGCTTCATCTTTTCATCATCAGTTGATGAATAATTGCTGCCATAATCAACAGAAAAATATGTACAAAGATCTAAAATGAAATTCAGTTTACTGCCTGCTTTCCTGGGGCGGTAATAGCGCAAAGCTAATAGACAAACAGTTTTGTGAATAAAGCACATTCTATTAAAAAACCTAATTTACATAGAAGGAAAGTGTGATCGTGTTGAAAAGAATGACAATGAGTTGATTTAAATACAGCGGCACAATATTTCACATTTAGAGCCAGGTTCAAAAGTATCGCAAGCCCTGATGACGACCTTGGTACTTCGTGAATAAGACGGAGGGTTTTGTGCTGAAACGCTCAGCAGATGCTCACCGAAATCAGCTTCATACTGTTTTTGACACGGAAGAAACTGGGACACATTGGGCACAAATTCTGATAGAGTCTTCAATATGTTCTGGGAAAAAGTGTCCAGCTCAGGTATTGTGCTCTAAGACAGTGACACACAGAGGAAAAGCCTGAAAAAGGAAAGGAGGGAAACAAGGGAAGAAGAGGCAATGAAAAGCCAGGGCAATTCAGAGTCTCTCTCTCTCTCTCCCAACCGAGAGACACAGTGTTCCTGTCTGCCTCTACTGTCATGCACTAATGGATGTCTGCAGATAAATACACACACACACACACACACACACACTAACAGTATCAGTGTGGTAGAGATGTCATCCATAACAACACACAGGCTGATACTCGTACACATGCAGGCAGATAGCAGTCTTCTCACAGGTCGCTCCAGCCTAAAGCTGCTGAATCCAAATTCATGTGAACGCTGTGGTTCAATACTTCATAAACCAAAAACAATTCTCACAAAACAAGCTCACACACAGCATCCATTTCACCAGTGGGCATTACTAGCATTTCCTACCAAATGAAAAACAAGGTGTAAGTGATGTTACCTCGGAGAAATTAAATAGATTTGCTGCGAGTGCACACAAAACGGAGAAGTAAATATTGATTTAAAAAAGTGTATTTTTATATATATATATATATATATATATATATATGGGCCATTCTACAGAATTGGTCCTAAGTCAGAGTTGGAAACGTCTTGGAAAAAAAAAAAAATGTTTGCAAAAAAATGCAAATTGTAAATTATCCAAGGTACACATTTCTAATAATTGCGCAGTTAATTCTCATATTTTATTCTTCGAAAGTTTTGGAATATTTGTCCTCTCCCCAAATTTGTCACTACCGAAACACAGTAATAATAATTTAATTAGAAGGGTTATATTGACCTATTAAGATTTTGCTTACATCTAGATTGTAAATACACTTTTTTGCTATTTTTTTAATTTTCAGAGGTAAATCAATAATTACATTTTTAACAATATTTCAAGTGTAATTTAAGAGATTTGTTGTATTTTGAAACGATCATACTGATTTCAAAGTTAAGGATTCATTAGTTTGAATATACTGTACATTGAACCAATCATAACATCTCAGTTGATAACTCAGTATACTTTATTTTTGACAAAACATCCCATGTTTCGGTAGTGACAGCACATTTTCGGTAGTGACAGTAATGCTTTGGTAGCAACTACATCACATTACAGAATTTTAACTTGCATACTAAAACACTACTATAACATACTAAAATACAAAAAAAATTGCATAACTATACTAAAAATGTGTTTATTTCCCCCAAATATGAGAATTATGTGTTCCCTTTTGTCACTACCGAAACAATGATGACAAGTTTCGGTAGTGACTGTTTCAGTAGTGACAATTCTATGGGATAACACCCAAAAAAACAAAGACGTCACTACCGAAACTCCACTAAATGTTTCGGTAGTGACAATTTGAGATACTTTTGAATGTAGCTCAAAGATGCTAATCAGCACATGGTTAGCTAGCACAGTTCTGAACAGTGCTACACATAAAAACTAAATGTTATGGAATAACTCCCAAAAAAGTGTGCTTAATTGCAGACAAAATGTGTTTGGTAGTGACGTTCCTTAAAGTTACATACAGATTTTTCAGACGTTTGAACACATTTCCCTCAAAATGATGAGACCTATCTACTCACACCCTGTAGCTATGAGAGAGGGGGACAGAGGAATATTTCCTGATCATAAATTTATGGGTTTAGTTAAAATCAGTTTCGGCCAAAGGACTAAAACATACACTGTTTCGGCAGTGACATGAAAAATGCGGGACACATTTTTACATAAAGTTTCATAATTTACAAAGAAAATATAAAATAAATATTATTTTTAACTTCACTTTTTAAAAGAATCAAAAAAGATACTTTTAAAAAAATGACAACGGAAAGAAATACAAAAATTATTTCAATATTTTCACAAGTTGAATTTTAGGGGTCAGGGTTCGGGACAGCCGCCTCCCAATTGAAATTACTCAATAAATGATGATTTTATATATATTAAGCGTACTAATATTTTAAATATCATTGTGGGTTTCAATTGATAATAGAAGGATCTGAATAAACATCTAAGATTTGAATACTTAAATGCTTTTTAAATTTGTTTTTTGGTTGGGCCATTAGGCTGTGTGTGTGTATATAGGCTATTATAAACATAATTCTATACTATTTTGTTTAAACAAGCAAATAAATGTGTGATTTTGTTCATCAACTATTTAATGTACAGTTTGAAAATGAATGTTCATTTTGATATTTGCTAAAGATTTAAGTGTAATTAAACCATCGGTGTATTCAAAGATTAACTTGGGCACAATAGGTGGGCTTTAATAACCGCAGAGGTGATCTAAATCATCTAAAATTAAAAATAGCTTGACTGGCTGTAAAATCTAAGGAGCTTGTATCTTGTTGAAGCCCTTTTAGAAGCAGACAGATACCTCACATCCTACCATCACTTCCACCTCTCACCTTCCTCCACACTTCGTCTCTCTTTGCAAGTCAACCTGTGAAGAAACAGACTCAGGTGAAGCAGCGCTATTTTAGGCAACGGGAGCTGCTGTAGCGCATCACAGAAGAACAGACAGACATGATGATCCAACCGCCACGCTTTTGTCTACATGAAAGCGGGGGGAGTCCCACAGAGAGCGCCAGTGTGTGTGAACCAGAGGCTGTCAGTGTGTTTCGCCGAGTTTTGGGGAGGCCCTCGCGGAGGAGGAAGAGAACGAAGGATTGAAATGGAGAAATAAGAGAGCGGAGTGGAGTTCAACAGTGAGTTTGGCGAATTCTCCAGAGCTGTTTATCTGTCCATCTGTGTGGAGCTGCAGCGAGTGATGGAGAGATGAGAGCTACATCCACACACACAGGGGACACACTCACACTGACACGCTTACATACAGTTACGCCAGGATTAAAAATATCCACCGCATCTGGAGCTCTCCAAAACCAGAGAGAGGCTAAAAATAGCCCGTCCACAAAAAAATAAACGCAATTAATGTACATTTACAACACAGCGGCAGTACGCGGCAGATCACACAGGTCACGCTCTAGTGTTCAAAAGCAGCAAGACAGAACAAAATGGAAAAGGATGCAGAGATCGCAACACATTTTTAGGAGTTTAACTTCTTTAAATTAACATTTTAAGTGCATGAATAAACTGAACAATTGTCATTCAGATGGATGCAAGAACACCTCATACAGTACAGTGTATATGAACAGTCCTTAACAGTCTTAAAAATGGCACTTTTTCTACAAAAAGGGTACAAACTGTCCCAGAGGGTGTTCAACACTAGTTAATTTTCATCATGTTATAATTTTTTGTTAAATAATCGATCTCCATAAAATCTATACTCTATAAAATCTCTATACAGTATACTGGTGCTTTAAAGCAGTGGTAAAAATGGAAAAATAAATAAGGAATAAATACTAACAAATTATGAAATAAACAACACTATTTCATTGAAATAAATGAATTGAAATAAATATTAATTTATTAAAATGTTTAAAAAAACAAAAGATAAAATGATAAAAAAAAGAAAAGATTTTTAAAAAAAAACAAGAAATAATTTCCAAATAATATTTCACAAATTAATTTTTTTACAGTATAGAAATGCAAATATATGCCTTTTATATTTAAAGACGGGGGGTCCCTTGCACCAAGGTTATTTTAGTTGTAAATTATTTTTATATCTTCTCTTTTCATTTTAATTGTAAAGTTTTAGTCATTTATTTATTTATTTATAGGTCATTTTTTGGCTTTTGTTGTTTTTTTCCTACAGTATGTCTATGTAGTTTGTATTCATTTTTATTCCAGTTTTAGTTAGTACCTCAAAATAAACTAACTGAAAATGAGAAATGTTGACTTGGCAACTAGCTGAAATAAAATAAAAAGGACGATCATATTTAGGGGCGGCATCTAAAAGATTGAAAACCTTTGATTTTTTAAAAGAGATCCCATAAACCAGCACACTAATCTAAGAACATACAAGCAACGTGAACATCAAGAACTACTTCTACAGAGCCAAACAGCAATTTAGGAAGCCTGCTGAACAAAGTTCTTCATAAGAGGACGGTTCTCTTCTGATGTAAACATATTACTAAGAACCTCTATTGCACCCACTAATGTCCAGCAGCAAGAGGTCAGTGCACACTACATGCGAGCATGAAAAACACACTCACTGAAATATAAGATTCAAGTCACAGCCAATCCCATCCCTCCATTAGCCGACACAGACGAGCCATTAGAAAACATCAATAGCGCACGCAGCTCTCTTGGAGAGGTCATGCGTGCTGGAAGACCAGACCATCAACCAGAGGCCGAGGGATTTCAGCTTCAGCGCCGGCGGCCAGGGACTCTCAGCCAACCGCATTCGGCTACGGCCCGGATCGTCCGGCACAGCCGTGCCCCTGAGCAGGGCACTTAACTACACCGCTGCTCCGGTGGCTTTCGTCTGCCGCTAAATCCTAACCTGGCTTTCCATAACCTGCTTTGAAAGACCTTCAGGACATTCAGAAAACACTTTCATTCCGCAGGTCCTTCTTTTAAACCAAAAGCCAGGGTCGTAAAGACTAAAACGAACCGCATTCACTGTTCAAAGAGATCAGCATCTCCAATTGGAAAACATTAGTTTAAAAAATCAATGCTTTCATCGATTAAAATCACAGATGGTTTAATTTCATAACTTCAGGGACTGCAGTTGCTCATTAATGCTATGAAATTTGTTTTAATCAAGTTACACTGACCTGCTCATGAATGAAATATATCACTGTTAGATTTTGATTACTGCATTGATTATTTATAACAAAGCAAGGATTTGGACACTTAAAATGTATGAATTTCAATGCATTAAATAACAAAACATCACAACCAATGGCATATGTGAACAAATGATGGGTTTATGCTTCATTTCTAAGAGCCATCTTTGCCAACAATGACTTTAAACCAACTAGGTGTCAAGATGATTAATGTTTGATATCCAAAAAGTGTCCAAATACTGTTCGTCTTCATTTTGAACAGTAGGCCTATATCTATTATTTTAACATTTAAAACCTCTTTTTGTGAAATGTTTTGCTTAAAAAGTGTTTTTGATATTGTTTAATGCACTAAAACCTCAAACTTCGAATCTCAAACATTATTTAATGCATTGGGTATCATGAACTAACAACGACCAGCTTTTACAGCTTTAATTATTAATCAAATTCCATGTTCATTTTTATATATATTTTAACATTTCAAGACATTAAAATCTGTTTTATTAATAAACACAAATGAACAATGAACAGTTTTATATTCACACTATACTCTTCAAATTTTGGGGTCAGATTTAAATATTTATTCAGAATATTTGTTTAAATTTTTTTAAATTTAAATTTATTTAAAATTTATTCAGAAAGGATGCATTTAATTGACCAAAAATGACCATCAAGACATTAATAATGTTTCTACATGCTGTTCTTTCCATTCATCAAAAAATCTTGAAAGCAAAAGTATTAAGGTTTCCATAAAAATCTGAAGCAGCACAACTGTTTTCAACATTGATAATCAGAATTGTTTCTTGAGCAGCAAATCAGGATATTAGAATGATTTCTGAAGGATCATGTGACACTGAAGACTGGAGTAACGATGCTGAAAATACAGATTTGATCACAGGAATAAATGACATTTTAATATATATTCACCTAAAAACAGTTATTTTGAATGGTAAAAATATTTCACAATATTACTGTAGTTTTCATCCAATAAATGAAGCTATGACGAACACCAGAGTCTTCTTTCAAAAACAATCTTATGACCACCAAACATTTGAACAGTTGTGTAGCTGTGAAAGAACATGAACCCAAATAAAAGCTATAAAGATTGTTTTGCCCATTGTTTTTAACTACCGTTGAGCTTGAACATCTGTCAGAAAATGCAAATCTAGTTTCATTTTCGCCTCTTTAATTACTTAAGGGAGTCAAGAAAGTCCAATAAATGAAGCAGAGAAGAGGCGAGATCAGGATACGCCACACAAGCTCTACTCACATGTCGAGCTATGCGTGTTAAACGCTAGGCCGCGGCTTTTACGCCACATTGATTATTGATGTTAATGGACGAAAACGCTCCATTTTACCACAAGTCCATCTAGACTCCAGATGGCAGCAGTCAGTTCGACGTTCCCAACTCTACTCGATCAGTCACGGCATTATTACAGTAGCAGATTTAGAGCTGAAAAGCAATAAAAACTGGGCTTAAAGTTCACAAGAAGGCCTAACAGGTGCTGAGCAATTCAATCCCACTTCAGTAACAAATATTTAGCTCATTTTATCTTTAATACAGAGTGCAGATAGTCGGGCTGCGTTTAAAATAAGTCCCCCACCGGCATGTTTCAGTGGCTCATTAGTTCAGCATGAAGCGTTTGGTTGGTAATGTCTTAATTTCTGAAGCCCCCACGAGGGGGTTGGAGGCAAGAGGACTAATAAAATCTCACATCCAGTGGGGGTGTTAACCATAATGAGCCTGAGCGCAAAAGGGTGAATTCACCCAGACTGTGAAACGAATAAAACCTAAAGAAGAGGAATAAAATCATTCAAATGAATACGACAAGGCAAAATGAAAAAGATCATATCGGAGAAATTGTGAATTATTTCACGCCCGGGGAACAGATGGCTGAGGTAATAGGTGTTGGTTAAAAAGAGCTTTCATTCCTCTCGAGGCTCAAAGGGAAATTTGTGAAACTGCAGGGCCTAGATAAATGAACAGCCCTCTTCCTATTAGAGGTAAAAAGATCTTGATGCAAGCTAAAATAAAAAGGACACAAAGAAAGTCTGAAAGGAAGAAAAAAACAGCACCAGATGGAAAAACATCTAACTTCGTCTTCCTACATTTGCGTTCTCCCTGTTCTTTAGAAAAAAGTAGTTGTTTTTGAGTGTGTGTACTTGCATGCAAACCGTAGACCTATTGACCAGTCGTCCGCGGCATGAAGCCATGTCAGACAAACAAAAAGCTCAGTGCAAATGGCCTATCAGTCCTCAGTGTGCCATTAAAAAATAACATTCTCACTGAGAGAAGCAGCAGGAAAAATGCGTTAAAAGAGGAGCGCGGCGAGAAAGGCGGCAGACCTACATTCCTCGAGAAATAGGACTTATTTTAATAGCATCCATGTTTTTTTTTCTCTTGTTCGCAGTGAAAATAAAGCTAAACAGGCAAAACGTCCCAAGCAGCCTTATTAAACAACTCATCGGGTCTGGTATGTCAGTCGCACATTCGGTTTTGTTTACTGTATATGTTGATACCTACAGACTGTAGTCAGTGTCAAAGGCACATTTAATTGAGTTGAACAAAGAACAAGATGTTATTTCAGAAATTTTCATTGGACGTGACCTAAACTTTAAACAGGAAGGTACATCAAACGGACTGTACTTTCTTCAAAGCCTCTTCGTTCGTGTTCAATAAAATATGGTGTCTTCTCTGACTATATATAGAGAGAGAAAGAGAGTGGGGTCCAAAAGACTGAAGACTGGGATATTTATTTATCATATAGACCTGGAAATAAAGAGTGTTTTATCTTTTTTTTAAAATGCATAAAAAAATATTAAAGAGTCTGCACTATTTCTAATCACTAAGACTGTAGTCAGTGTCAAAGGCACATTTAATTGAGTTGAACAAAGAACAAGATGTTATTTCAGAAATTTTCATTGGACGTGACCTAAACTTTAAACAGGAAGGTACATCAAACGGACTGTACTTTCTTCAAAGCCTCTTCGTTCGTGTTCAATAAAATATGGTGTCTTCTCTGACTATATATAGAGAGAGAAAGAGAGTGGGGTCCAAAAGACTGAAGACTGGGATATTTATTTATCATATAAACCTGGAAATAAAGAGTGTTTTATCTTTTTTTAAAAATGCATAAAAAATACTAAAGAGTCTGCACTATTTCTAATCACTAATCAAATATGTAAATGTAAAACTGCTATCATTAAAGCAATTCAATACTATAAGATAACATTCTCAAATAACGTGTAAATTGTTTCAAATTTTCTGTTGTTTTGCTGGAAATATATGTTTTTTTATAAAAAAGTTAAATACTGTAGATGCATTTTATTAATATTGATATTTGTAGCTATGCATTTATATAATTACTACTAGAAATAATATTTATATTTTTCATTCAATGTGAGATTTCTCTACAATTTATTTTCTTTAAAAAAATTGTTATATAAATGATAAAAGTTTTTCAATACTCAACATTCTCAAAATCATTCATATAGACCTGGAAATAAAGAGTGTTTTATCTTTTTTTTAAAATGCATAAAAAAATATTAAAGAGTCTGCACTATTTCTAATCACTAATCAAATATGTAAATGTAAAACTGCTATCATTAAAGCAATTCAATACTATAAGATAACATTCTCAAATAACGTGTAAATTGTTTCAAATTTTCTGTTGTTTTGCTGGAAATATATGTTTTTTTATAAAAAAGTTAAATACTGTAGATGCATTTTATTAATATTGATATTTGTAGCTATGCATTTATATAATTACTAGAAATAATATTTATATTTTTCATTCAATGTGAGATTTCTCTACAATTTATTTTCTTTACAAAAAATAGGTATATAAATGATACAAGTTTTTCAATACTCAACATTCTCAAAATCATGTTAATTGTTCAAACTTTTTACAGATGTTATGTTGGTAATATAATTTTTCATAAATAATAGAGAAGATTCAGTATTGCTATTTTAGCTATATAGTTTTTATATTTGCTGGAAATAATATTTATATTTACAATTTTTTTTTGTTTTCAAAAAGAAAATCTAGTTATGTAAATTATAAAGCACAGATTTTAATACCAATACAACATTCTCAAATTCATGTTAAATGTTGCACAGTTGTTATGCTGGTAATATAATTTTTAATAAATTAAGAAAATGTAAATGCATTTTCAGTTTTGATATTTGTAGCTATGCATTTATATATAGTATTTACTAAAATAATATTAATATTTTTATTCTATAATGTGACATTTTCTTTAGTTTTTCTATTTAAATTCATAATTAGTTCAACTTTGTATAGTTGTTATGCTGATATTATAATAAAAATAATATTTTTAATAGTCAATGCATTTTCAATATTGATATTTTTAGCTATATATATATTTTTTTTTTTTTAATTTAGAAAAAGCAAAAAGGAAATTAAACTGGTAATCTAAATGAAATCTAAAATGGTATTGTGTTGAGAGATAACAGTGTTCTAAAACAAAGTTGTGCTGATAAATGCATTCTTTCAAAACTCTCCTAAGTCATTTTTGCAATTTCTACTACACCACATCTATGAAAGCCGGCTTGATAACAATCTTGGTGACAAATCAGCAAAATTTGCAACAACAGCACAGAATACATCACAAAAGCCTTTACGTTTGCAAGGCATAAAAAAGGATGTGGAAGATCAATGAATGTGAGATTTTCAGTGGCATTGCAGCCCTGGCCTGAAGGGATGAGTGACAGTCCTGTCAACTGGCTCCAAACGCTCTACCACTGGCTGCAGGCCATTCTTATTGTTGAGCGCTGATTGGTCTCAGACTCTTGGACCCTACTGTATATATAAATGTCAAATCAAATGAATGGCAAGAAGCCAATTTATCTGAATTCACCCTGTGTTATGAATCTGTACGGCATGGATAAAATCCACCTGGCAGATGGCCGAATGTGGCATTCCTTGAGAAATTCCAGTTGTATAATGTTATGATATTAAATTACGACAATCATCTCAGCATGAGATATTCTTTTGGAAGATCACTCTTATTTTTCCAATCGATGTCAACCATTGATGTACCTATCACTGTGTCCTAAACAAACCATAATACAGAGCGATTTCAACGTCTCCTACAACCTACACTCTTAGAAATAAATGTTTTTATGGACCTTTAACACCCATGAAACCTTTCCAATGCACAAAATGTTCTTTATAGTGGAAAAAGATTCTTTAGATTATTAAAATGTTCTTCACATTCGGAGTTTAAAAAAAGTGTGGAACATTTCCATTCAACGAAAGCTTCTTTAAAGAGGAAAATAGTTATTTAGATTATGTTCTTCGCACTAAGAAAAAATATGAATTGTTCACTAAAAAGTTCTTCAGGGAATCAAAAACTATTACTATTATTATTAGAATTTTTCATTTGTATCGCTAAAAATATTCAAATGTACTATGAAGACATACAACGGTGAAGGAAATTCTATTATTAGAAATAATCATTTTGAACTATTTTCAAGTAATATAGCACAATATGAACACATTCAGTCTGTCGAACAGTGAAATACGTCGAATACATCGAATAAGCGCAAAACGTTTATATCGTCACATTCATACATTAATCACGTAAATAATACCATACTTTTGATTCTAAACAGCCTTTTTTGATATAAAATGCCGAGTGGTTTCCAACACTGGATATTACTGTTGTTCGTTTAACATTTCTATCATAAAACAGCTGTAAAATATTACAGGTTTCGCTACTTCCATCTTACCTCATTCTCTTTCTTAAACAGCTTGAAAGATCAAAGACAATTTTTAATATAACTCCGACTGGATTCGTCTGAAAGAAGAAAGTCATATACACCTAGGATGCCTCGGGGGTGAGTAAAACGCAGCCTAATTTTCATTTTTGTGTGAACTAACCCTTTAACTGATGATTCTCGCTGGAATTCACGCTCTGCTTCTGTGAACGGTAAGCCCCGCCTACTTAGATTTCATTGGCCATCCAAGTCAATTTGACGCTGACAAACGCCCATGCTGAGACAGACCAAATATGTAAATGTTAAACCTTTTTGTCATCCTAACAACAAACAGGGCATTATGTAAAGGAGTGAAGCAGATCAGTGCAAGAATTTCAAATATTATAAGAAGTTGGGAGTTTGACTGACAGGCAATCTGACCAATTATGACACAGAATCTGACATTTTGTCTGACAAATAAACCAGACAGGAGAGTAGACTAATGTCGATGGACTTGAACTTGAAAAATGTTGCATATTGACGCGGTTGAAACAAGATACCTTCTGATGTTCATTCATGTTTATTTCAAGCCATTACTAGTAATGAGGAAGAGATGATCGGTTCACGTGCCGCTTGAACTGAGGCTCTACAGTGATCTGTCACGACACATGAAAGAGCCACAAAATGGTATTTATTGTTTGAATTTCTTTAAAAAAAAGACAACATTTGACAGCTGAGATTTTGTTTTATACCTTAAATAACCTGCTCTGTTTTGTCTGATGGCGCGTTGTCAGTTTCCTCTTTGCTCTGGGATGCTTTTTTTTTTTTTACTGCGTGAGAACGATGTGTGTCGTGAGAGCGCCGTGGCTTGTCGGACGTAGTAGCCTAACAGTAAGTAAGGGGGAGCGGGTCTTTGCAAAGGGTCAGTTTCGCAATTTCTAAATATTGAGGAGGGGTACTAGTCTCTTTCAATGTCTATGGTTGTTATGGCCCCGCCCCTTTTGGAACTCTTATTTTTAAGTGTAGTCAGTGTTTTTAGGAAAATAATTTGTATGTGTTTGGCACAAAAGCCGAGGCGAGTGCATGCAGACTCATGTCCTTGTGCAGAGAAGGAATGAGAGAGACTGGAGGTGGTGACAGAACAGTGGCAGAGTGTTGTCAAGGCGACAGATGCGGTGCCTGAAGTGGGTCCTCAAGGCTGAGGGGAGGCTCGCTGTGTCTCGCCGGCTCAATGAGAACAAGGCCACAACGGGCGGCAGGTTTGTCAAAAGCCATTAGCAAGTGGAGGATAACGGGAAAGGGGTGAGATTCCTGTGTGTACATCCTGATGGAGGCTACCTCTGGAACCCCTCAGGCACAACTAGACTGCCAGAGTTTGCTTAGGTATGTATTTGTGTTATGTACATGCTACCGTATAAAGGTTTGGAGTCAGTAAGTTTTTTTTTTTGTTTAAAGAAATTAATGCTTTTTATTCAGCAATTAAAAGATCTTTATTTTAAA
>NW_015640094.1:211200-268100 GCF_001515625.1 Sinocyclocheilus rhinocerous | reverse complement strand
TTTTATGGATGGGCGATTTTTATTTAAGTTCTTTTGGACTGAAGCAATGCAACACCCGCTGAGTGGCATTAAACAGCTTGAAAGATCAAAGACAATTTTTAATATAACTCCGACTGGATTCGTCTGAAAGAAGAAAGTCATATACACCTAGGATGCCTCGGGGGTGAGTAAAACGCATCATTTTTGTCATTTTTGTGTGAACTAACCCTTTAACTGATGATTCTCGCTGGAATTCACGCTCTGCTTGTAAGCCCCGCAAGCCCCGCCTACTTAGATTTCATTGGCCATCCAAGTCAATTTGACGCTGACAAACGCCCATGCTGAGACAGACCAAATATGTAAATGTTAAACCTTTTTGTCATCCTAACAACAAACAGGGCATTATGTAAAGGAGTGAAGCAGATCAGTGCAAGAATTTCAAATATTATAAGAAGTTGGGAGTTTGACTGACAGGCAATCTGACCAATTATGACACAGAATCTGACATTTTGTCTGACAAATAAACCAGACAGGAGAGTAGACTAATGTCGATGGACTTGAACTTGAAAAATGTTGCATATTGACGCGGTTGAAACAAGATACCTTCTGATGTTCATTCATGTTTATTTCAAGCCATTACTAGTAATGAGGAAGAGATGATCGGTTCACGTGCCGCTTGAACTGAGGCTCTACAGTGATCTGTCACGACACATGAAAGAGCCACAAAATGGTATTTATTGTTTGAATTTCTTTAAAAAAAAGACAACATTTGACAGTTGAGATTTTGTTTTATACCTTAAATAACCTGCTCTGTTTTGTCTGATGGCGCGTTGTCAGTTTCCTCTTTGCTCTGGGATGCTTTTTTTTTTTTTACTGCGTGAGAACGATGTGTGTCGTGAGAGCGCCGTGGCTTGTCGGACGTAGTAGCCTAACAGTAAGTAAGGGGGAGCGGGTCTTTGCAAAGGGTCAGTTTCGCAATTTCTAAATATTGAGGAGGGGTACTAGTCTCTTTCAATGTCTATGGTTGTTATGGCCCCGCCCCTTTTGGAACTCTTATTTTTAAGTGTAGTCAGTGTTTTTAGGAAAATAATTTGTATGTGTTTGGCACAAAAGCCGAGGCGAGTGCGTGCAGACTCATGTCCTTGTGCAGAGAAGGAATGAGAGAGACTGGAGGTGGTGACAGAACAGTGGCAGAGTGTTGTCAAGGCGACAGATGCGGTGCCTGAAGTGGGTCCTCAAGGCTGAGGGGAGGCTCGCTGTGTCTCGCCGGCTCAATGAGAACGAGGCCACAACGGGCGGCAGGTTTGTCAAAAGCCATTAGCAAGTGGAGGATAACGGGAAAGGGGTGAGATTCCTGTGTGTACATCCTGATGGAGGCTACCTCTGGAACCCCTCAGGCACAACTAGACTGCCAGAGTTTGCTTAGGTATGTATTTGTGTTATGTACATGCTACCGTATAAAGGTTTGGAGTCAGTAAGTTTTTTTTTTTGTTTAAAGAAATTAATGCTTTTTATTCAGCAATTAAAAGATCTTTATTTTAAATGCTGTTCTTTTGAATTTCCCACAGTTGTATTATCACAGTTGACAACAATATTAAGCTATATATATATATATATATATATACACACTGTAAATAATTTTATAAAAAATTTAATTTATATATTTATAATCATATATATATATATATATATAACATGATAACAGTTATAACAGGAATTAAAAGACGTTAGTAGTGCGTGGTGAATTATATGATTTATACACTGATTCACGCAAACATAAAACCTGCAGTTTGATTGTAAAAAAAAAACCAACTAATTTACCCACTTACCCCCGATAATGGTGCGTATGAGGGATGCATGTCCCGGGCAGTCCACCAGTGTGAACTGCAGACTGTCGTATTGTCTGTCCCCGCAGGATTCTTTCAGGTGCTCCGGTAAGGGCACCGTAAACGCACTAAAGCCGAGATCCAGCGTGATCCCCCGCTCTTTGGACTGGGGGTTCTTGTCGAAGGCTGCGGTGGATGCGGTGCTGCTCAGCGCACGGGCAAGAGACGTTTTTCCGCTGTCCACATGGCCGAGGACACCAACGTTAAAGTTCAGCGTTTTAGGAGGACTGGAATCTGCCATCACTAGAACAGCGCGACTGTTGGGGATCAGAGAATGAATGCGCAGACTTTGAACTGCTGACAGCAACGCTGCTGGTTCAACCCAACCAGCTCGATATTAAACTGTCAGTTAACCAAGTGTCTCTAATTTGGGTGGCAATATCTTCTTCTTAATTCTGATTTGAGAGATTAAATAACATGCTAACGTAAATTGCTGCTCTTACTGTTTTCAGCAAACTTTTCTGAAATTTGACAGGTGTTTTTCCTGTGCTGCAAATAAACAATCCCTGGTGTAACAGCAACTCAACTCATAGGTTCCTCTTCAGAGCATTTGTTTTGAAAAGGAAAATGCATCATGGATCAAATAATATATAAAATGTTTCAATTGTTTACAGCATGTTTATTTCACAATTAGGAGTTTATTTGCACTTCATACAGAAGAAGAGTTTTGTGGAACTCACAGTGGCGCATCTTCGTTCCAGTACAACATTTCAAACGGCACACAAACGGGAAATAGGGGCGTATTCGCAGTGATCAGACGGACAATAGGAGCATCCAATGATTAAACAGAGTTTCCACAAATTGACCAATCGTTGCAAAGAACGACTAAAAAACGTTTCCAGGGCGGTACTTCCTCAAATCGCCTTGGTTACCCACATGGAAACGCGGGTCTCTTGTGTTTGATTTCAACGGCCTTCTCTCTCTATATATATAGTCAGCTTTTTGACTTCTGATTCAATGTTCTTGGAAAAACCTTTCTTATTTTTGCAAATTTACCTGATTCTATTACACAACAACAAATAAAATGCATATTAAAACTTCTACCCAACTGATTCTAAGTGACCATGATGCCATGCTTCAGTCAATTGTGTAACTGCGTTTCACGCTCAATCTGACCTCTAATGGAGCACATCTCACCGCTGATCCTGCTCTCAACATATGACCCACTTTTTATGATGTGTGCTCAAGTAGTTTAGCCGCCCGTCATGCTATCCCTGCCACACAAAAAAACACATCAACATCCTTCCAGGATTGCGTTTCACTTGTCAGTCAGGGGTCAGAATGTAATTTCTGTCGGAGACTAGCTATGTAAGTCATGCATCATCGTCCTGCTGCATCACAAGAGCTCCTGGAAGGCAGAAAAACACACTTGCAGAGGGAAACATTCACAAAACACAAGATGCAGAGACATATCAAGTCAAGGGATACGCCAGACAAAGCACTTAGAAATCCACCAGTTTTTTTAATTACAACCAGTATACAAAAATAATGTGACAGGACAATAATGGGACTTGGAATGTACACGCTTTTGTTTCCGCTCCAAATAAACACACCACACAAGTGTTTTTGTTAGCGCTAATCACATCTTTGTGATGCTAAAGCATCCTCTTCCTCTAAAACAGACTAAATATCTTACACAATGAAAACAAAAAAGCAGCAAAACAACCGGACGGCGTGGAGGTACTGCAGGGCTGCGTATCAATTAGTAATGCGTTTGCTAGTTCTCTAATTTATTTATAATATTCACAAGTAGCTGATGAGAGGGAACAGGCCATGAAAACACGTGTGGAGTCGTAATTTCGTCTAATGGCTCCGAGTTGCTTTGAAACTGGAGGCAGATGCAAACTGGAGATGCCATAACCCATTTCTGTTGTCAAAAATTAAGAGTAGTGGTTGCGGACAGGCTGCGTAATTGCATGCCAGAAACATTGGTTTGTAACCTGGCAGAGTTCTGGCCGCTGTGGCTCCGTTTTCAGAGAAGATTAGAGCCCCAGCGGTTCCCACCTCATCTGGAGGAGTCTTTCAGGGTTATAAAACCACATGACTGGTGAGGAAATTGCATGAATCTTGATAATGTCCTTCACTAAACGGGATAATACTGGTGTACGTCAGCGTAATAGTTTCTCACGTAGCTTTTAACTGCGGAGAATAAATCCTGGATGGCCAGAGTGTGTGCGGGGAGATCTGAGGGCCAATCTCACGAAAATCATGGCCTGCTTCATATTGCAGCCCAACATCAAAGGGAGAAAATATTATTATTATTATTATTATAACAAATAATAATAATAATAATAATAATAACTATAAGCCAAACTAAATTCGTAGTAATTATTAAAATATTAATTTTTAGAAAAATATTTATTCAAAAATTTAAATAAAAATAAATTACAAAATTAACTCAATTAAAATGTAAACTTTATACTAATAAAGCATTTACATTTGACTTGAGTTAAGTTGGAGGTGATATTTTTTTATTTTGTATTTTGAATAAATATTTTAAAATGTAAATAATAGTTTGATTAAATAAAATGTAATAAAATTAACATCATTACAGTCAAGAAACAAATAATGCCCATTTTCTTTGCCATAATTAAGATATTAAAAATATAAAAAAATGTACATTTATTCAAAATATAAAATACAAATAACTCAAATCAAAACACAATTAACACAACTCAGTTAATTTTGAAGTGATATTTTACTTTATTTTCAAATGAATTCTTTGTCGTAATTATTAAAATATTCAAAATATAACTTTAAAATATTCAAAATATAAAATACAAATAACTCAAATCAAAACACAATTAACACAACTCAGTTAATTTTGAAGTGATATTTTACTTTATTTTCAAATGAATTCTTTGTCGTAATTATTAAAATATTCAAAATATAACTTTAAAATATTCAAAATATAAAATACAAATAACTCAAATCAAAACACAATTGAAGCATTTACATTTTACTTGAGTTAATTTTGAAGTGATATTTTATTTTATTTTCAAATGAATTATTTGTCGTAATTATTAAAATATTCAAAATATAACTTTTTTTTAAATATTCAAAATATAAAATTTACCAAATTAACTCAATTAAAATGTAAACTCTACACTATTAAAGCATTTCTATTTTAATTGTTCATTTTAAAGTAATATATTTTTTATTTTATATTTTGTATATACATTTATAATTTAACTATTATTATCATTATTATTATTATTATTATTATTATAAATCCAGGACTTAAAAAAAAAAAAGTCACTATTTTTCATACTTTCCAGGTCTGAAAATAACATTTAGAAATGTCCTGCTACAATTGTCCTTAAACAGAAAGTACTTTCTTATTTCTCTTCTTTGAGTCACAGGCATCATATGACCAGGATATGAGCACGAGATTCACCCGCTACAGTCGAGTACGTGTGTGTGTGTTTATCTAGTGTTGACATCTTGTCATGTTGAGGGGTGAGAGTGTGCGTCATGTTGTTGAGGGTTGAGAGAGCGAAAGGTTGTCAGTGCAAAAAGTTTGTGTGCGAACGTCAATCCGTACTGTACTTTCATCGCAGGCTGTGTGCCAGTTACTAACTAGTGTGCGTCTGGGAAGCTACATCTGCTGATTCCCGCCGGTCTAAATCACCAACTCAAGGCAGCTGAGGTTATTCTCTTGTCTACTCTGGGCTATTACTGTATACTACATCTGCTTTAGATTTAACGTTGGCCAGAACTGACCACTACATCTGTTATTTACAGTACCGATAAATAACACTTTTTCTTGATGATAAATACATACATATACAGTATATATATATATATATATATCTCACACACAGGACACATCACGTCAAGATACACACCATCAACACCTCACAGGATAGCACTGGTTTCCATCCATAGTATATAACAAACTAAACAAAAAGAAGACAGTATAGTTTGTTCTCACAAGTTCTGACAAAGATTTGTTGTAATACAGCAGTTACGTGATGTGATATGAACCTGTTGCAGTTTTTACACAAAAGACGTCAGGCAGAAGCGATCTGTTCGAGTGTTTTTCACACACACAGTGTCACAACCTGACAACACAACACAACATTCAGAGTGAATGAATAATCAGCGCCACGGCTGATGAGTTAATAATGACTTGCACCATAATGCGGAGCAATTAAGAAGCATCACGTGGGGACAATTTGCCGTTGCTCAGGCGGTCTTGTTTTTCTTCTTTTCTTAATATTGTTGATTGATTGCAGTCTTTAAGTCTGGCATTAATTTACAATATATAGGATTTCAACATTGCATGAATTGCGGCGAGCTTCCAACCCTAAAACACATCCCAGAAGGCACTTACATCAGCTTATCAAAACATACTCTTTTTTTTTTTTTCGTAATATTGAGAACATGTGGATAGATGGTATCTTTCATCTCCAAATATTACCAGGTGAAGTCCAGGTCATATTTCACTCCAAAATTTAAAATCTGCTAAATTACGTTACATAAAGTAAATGGGGCCTATTTTGCATTGTGGCTTTATTAAACAGATGCTTTATTGTATACAGCAACAACAAAAAAAGACACTGTAATGGCTTCTTAAAATTTAAATCACCATAATTTACAATAAAACATAAGATTCTTTATGCAAAATAAACTTCCTTAATTATTTCCCTTGATTCTGCAGTAAAATGTGACCTAGACATATTCTTTGTAAGTTTTGCCCAATTATTTCAATAATTAATCTTTATGTAGCCTTGGGATTGTGCGAATGAGAACAAGGCATCACTATGTAACCCTTAACACTAATATTCCATAATACATTTCAGAGAAGTTCAACAAAAGATTCTATTAAAACACTAATACTAAAAGTTGTGAAAACTTGATTTGGCAACTCTTTTAGTATTCTCAAGTCTCGAATAGCATTTTAAAGCCAAACGTTCAGCACAGTAACTCACAATACATCACAGGCCTCTCTGAATGCATGAATCTGCCTGACATTGACTCCAAATTCATACTAAACAGGTGAAGTTAATACCTTTGCTACTGCTAACAACACAATATTCACTGGCGCAATATAAGCTCCCCATTTTCTCTCTCCACTTCTTCATTTTTGTCGTCGTTATCAGCCTGAATATTTCAAGGCCTCAGCAGCTCTCAGAAAAGTAGCTTTGCCATCCTTATTTTTCAGTGCAGTGATGCAACTTGAAGAGGTTTAGGGAGGGGGGATAAAAATTAACAGCCTTGCAAGTCTGCAGCGTGGGTGAACACTGTAGGCTAGAGTAACTACCGCCTTTACAGTCACTGGGTCCAGATAGTATAATCTCCAAATTACTCATGCTATATCTGCTTCGCTGGATATGGAGTTCTGTCTGGGTAGCGTCGCATCGGTGAGTGTGTTGCTCCTTTGTCATTATCGCTCTAACCTCCCTCCACCGAAGGCTCGATGCTGTGAAACCAAGGATGAATGAGTCACGGCTCGAGCAAAACACTGCCGAAGCGTCCATACAAGCGGCATGATATTATGCAAAGCACGCGCTCGCCGACAACCCAGAGACTAATGAATCCACATCCGGACGCACATTGTTACACACTCATCATAGTTGTCCGAAATGTCTTTTTTTGTAGTCTAAAAAAAAAAAAAAAAGTCGGTTTATGCGCAAGGCTTCAAAACAAACCGCTGACCGTCTCTAGAGGGACTCGGTAAAGCGAGTGGCCTAATCTCGCTGCCAAACATACGGTGAGAGCGCTGCGCCCCTTGACCTTTTTTCACAGCTGGCAGTGTTTCAACACCGTGGACTCCGTTGAACCGGGCAGCATATGCCGCCTGGCTTAACGCTCCCCGCTGAGGTCCGTCAAGCGCTCCGCCGTCCACATAATCCCACACTCAAAAGCACATCAGTTGCGTTTCTCTCAAGGCCCAGCCTTTGCCGCCAATCTACGATGTGCATAAATCTACTTAATCTGTTTTAGTGAAGTTGCAGTATAGACTCCAAGCCTATTTCCTCCTGGAAGGATTTGTGCTGAAGCTAGTCGTGCTCCTGTCTGCAGTTTTTAGATGTTACGTTCTATGGTTTTCATATAACTGGATTAATCAGGGGTTGGGAAAAACATGCATCAGCCAAAAACACACGCGGCTAATGCACAACACTCTTCTGAATTAAACATGGCCCGGAACAAGCCGTTCTGCAGAGGTTGACAGGAGAGTAAAAAACAAAAACACTATTACGCCTCTGCCTAGAACCCCTCGAGTCATTCAGAAAATTCCTTTAGCGTAACAAGACATCCGATTAATAAACGAGAGCTAAAAAATAGTGGGGGAAAGTTAAAAGCGTTCACAGCTGGAGTTGATCGGTGCCACAGATGAATGACCCAGATGCTGGAGCGAGCGTTGCGTTGCCTGTTTCGCTAACAAAACATCCAGCTGTCCTCGAAGACGACATTCGCGGGATTTGAAAAAGGAAGCCTGCCGTTTGCAACCTGGAGAGAGCGGCCTTAGCTTCTAGGTCACAGCTTGCTGAGCCACTCGTGCGACGTAGCATTGACAATCCTGTATGGTTAATCACAAGGCTTTCTTTTCACTTCAAAGAGCCAACTTGAGTATTGTGCTTATGGGAGTGAATCAACCACGAAAGATGGATTCTGGCTAGAATGGGCGTTAACAAGAAGTTACAGTTACACAACAACCAAATAACTCTTATTTTTAGTCAGTATTATGCGTTAAAAGTACACATCGTGAGAGAAGTAGCATTAATTAGTGTTTTCAGTTTGATAATGAGTGCTTTCGTCTACAGATGTAAACGACTTTAACCGTTATGCTTCCGCTCCTCAGATGGCAAGTTTCTGTGTTTTTGTTTTAAAAGGTCAAGTAAATATCAGTCAGGTGTATTATCTGCTTCCTCTAGACGTAAATGGCTGTCCGGGAGATGATGGACCCGTCTCGCTGGGACTCCATGTCGTCGTCCAGGTAAGGTGCGCACTCGTCTTCGTGCCGGTGGATTTGGTAGCTGGGCGGCAGTCCGCTGAAATGGTCGTACCTTTCGTCCTCTTCTTCATCCTCCAGGCTGTCGTTCAGAGTGTCAAACTTCCTGCGCTCGGCCTCATTCATCTCGCCGCTCAGCAGGATGTCATGGGCGGTTGGTGTGCTTCCGGTCATGCGCGGGAACTCGTTGCATTTCTCCGTCAGGGTGCCCGGGTCGCTTTCGCGGTACATGTAGATCGGCCCGTTGTTGTTGGCTCCAGCGCCGTTCTTGCTAGCCTTCTTGCCTCCAAAAAGACGGGTTTTGTTGCCATAAGCGCCCTGCTCGCCATCGCCCGAATATCCATGCTGATGGCGGCGACTTCGCATCACTAACACGGCGACCAACGCGCTGACCAAAACGAGTGCCAAGAAGCTTCCCAGAATGGCTCCGGCCACCACGCCAGCGCTGGAAGGGTCTTCAGTCGACTCTGCAGAGGAGGGGAGGGGCACAAATGAGGAAGTTTCTGCCTGGTGGTGGTAGCTATTCTTCACCATAGGTGGTGGTGGTGGTGAACGATTTGGTTCAGTTTAGACTGAGTAATGGTTTTTGGCTGCCCCCAGTTCCCAGCTACAAGTCCTATGGTGTGAGCCAAGTTTGCCGGATCTGCTCTCGGGTCTCGGTTCGAGAAAACAACACAAACGTCCGTTCCTTCTACGCTCGGGAGCTGACCAGATGAATTACACTACACAAGTGGAGAGTTAAAAAGAGAAACACACAGATGGAGAAGGGATGTAAAGATTATGTCACAGTATGGTCATGCAAAGAGGAAGAAGTGTAAGTTACACTGGGAACGCGGCCCTCCAGCTAACAGCTAATTGGTCCGCTTGCGCATTCCCACCAAATTCCTGGGAACGTGTCCAAGTCACAAACACTAAAGGAACACCTGCTTCAGGAAGGATTAGCCCCATTTCATGCTGCATAGAGCCTGCATGGAATGCGCTGCTGAGGCAGCATGCACAGGAAGTGATGTCTATATTCATATACATATATAGTGGTGGTGAAGTCAAGAAAAGTAATTATATTTACAGTCTGATTTAATCAAAGGTTTTCTGACCGAGCCTGTCTGTGCAACTTAAAGCACAGTAATAGTTCTTTGCAAGTCCACTGCATTGATTTTGGTTACATTACTTTATTAAAGAGGTCAATATATTATAAAACGCTGGTCCTACAGCTAACCTTATAAATATGCAAAGCGACAGAATTATGGAAAAGTGCACGAGTTTGAGGTTTTGTAAGAAGTTAAATGGATTAAAAATACACCCAAGCTCACTGATTTAAATAATAGTTAGATTTTTAAATTTTTTGAAAAAACCTGAGTGGTGCTTGTCAGTGCAAAACTCGTTCCTACAATGTAAAGGTGTTGTAGGTGCCACAGTATCGCTAAGTGGTCTCTTAAATTGCTTTGAAATACAATAGCACACTTTCCTCAAGATGCACAATTTGATAAATCATATCATGGCCATACAGTAGCTAACTGTGCAAAAGAGTTTGAGTTGTTTCTTTCACTCAGAAAGACTCACAATCTCATGAGTTACTGTTTGAATCATAACAGAAAAGTGTTTTTAATATTTATTTAATGTATAAGATTCTTTTAATAAAAAAAAGAAGAAGAATGCATTAAATGTTCTGTTAGGTCCACACTTACTTTAGAAATTTCCATTACTTTTTTTAAATTACTTTTCAAAGACTCATTCTGTATGATACATTGATTTAAGAGTTTTACTAGTCTTTTTGAGTGATTCAGTGAATCATTCACTTAATCAGTTATGTCAAAACACTGATTCATTTAGGAAACAAACAAGTGACTCGCTATACGAGTGAGTCATTGAATTATTTACTCAAGCGTTTTGTTCAAAAATGCTAAATTTAGAAATGCCACTACTGTGTGTTGCTAACAATGCGCTTTAAACTTTTTTTGTTAGCGGATCAACGAAAGAACTATCAATATTGTTTCTAAAATGTGTTACTTAATGTTAATTTCTTTTTTATTGTTGTATAAAATTTGCAAGCACGCCGTTGGTCTGAATATAAATTAGGGTTAGAGTAACAGTGACCTTAACCTTAGCAAACAGTGCTACTGAAATAAGATGAAGCTTTGTAGGTTGTTTAATTCAAAGGCCAAATAGCATGCACACTCCTCTACACTTATGCCTCACTCTCGGTCAAGCAATCACCAATTCCACCTCCTGCAATTTCCCCCGTTACCATGACAATTTCAGTCATTATGGATTCAGGCTACTAGAAACAAGTCAAGAGGCTTTTTTAAAAAAAAAACACACCTCTGCTTTGCTCGTTTTCATGCTACGGGCTTCTGAACTACTGAGAAACGTTTCATACAAGACAAAAAGAAGAGTAGGCTACTGATGAAACTATATGTGCAAACATGTACAAGTACATTAAATTCCTTCCCACACAATTTGGATACGACTTAATATTCCTGCAACATAACGAGCGTACGATCGCTCCCTCTCCCACACACTTTTTTCCCTGTTTGTTTGCTCCTCCGCTGGTTTGTTTTATCCCAGTCCCGGGAGATATAGAGGTGCTAAAAGAGCTCTTTCTTAGGATGCCCTATTCCATTTCGCTGTGCCTCTCATTCTACTGTCATTAAAGTCTCTTCAAGCCCTGCTGCTACTGAAAACAGGCTCGCATGTGGGACTGAGACGCACACATACACACGACTACACAACCAGCTAACATCCCCAATCTCTCTTAACCTCACTCTCCTGGCGCTATCTCTGCCAGATGCCACAGCTCAGGATCCATTATTCATCGGCCTGGCAGACAGTATCTGTGAACCCCATGGTCGACATCTAGCTCGGAGACTGAGAGACAAAAGACAAAGGTGGGTTGAGGAGAGATACGGCGGCGCTTAATCGTGATTCTGAGCGCGACCGAACAAATAGCTTGTTACATTTTGACCGCTCTTGTTCTCAAGTAAAAAAATGGAGCTGCACTCTTAAAAGGTTACTCCACCCCAAAATGAAAATTTTGTTATAAATCACTTACCCCCATGTCGTTCCAAACCCGTAAAAGCTTTGTTCGTCTTCGGAACACAATTTAAGATATTTTGGATGAAAACCGGGAGGCTTGTGACTGTCCCATTGACTGCCAAGTAAATCTGGTTCAATCTGAATTTAATGAAGCGACGAGAACACTTTTTCTGTGCAAAGAAAACAAAAACAACAACTTTATTCAACAATTCGTCTCCTCTACGTCAGCATAGCGCCAGCAGTCAATGGGACAGTCACAAGCCTCCCGGTTTTCATCCAAAATATCTTAAATTGTGTTCCGAAGACGAACGAAGCTTTTACGGGTTTGGAAAGACATGGAGGTAAGTGATTAATGACAAAATTTTCATTTTGGGATGGAGTAACCCTTTAAGACTTTTTTCAATTTTAACGATTCTGCATCTTTAAGTGGCTGTAGTGTTAGGGCTTAACCTTTTTTGGGTAAATTTAAGATATTGTTATCCAAATGATGGCACTTGGCCAGCAGGGAAGTCTCGCGCTATCGATCCACTTCGGGGCTAATAAAACATTAAGCCGCCGAATTTACTAGCACAACTCTTTATGAGTGTTATTGAAAAACGTTGAGTTCCTACAACCCACATTGAGAGTGAACCTTAGAGGGTTGTGGAAGCTGTTAAAGGTCATTATTGTCTAAGAATGTTGATGGGATCACGGACAAAGCACCTCTTCAGACCTCGTGACCTTTAATGTGTCCGCTACGCTCCTCGAGTGCCATAACTACAGCGCATTATTATTCTGCCACACTCTGTTAATGGCATGCTACAAAACCGTTCGACATTAAAGTCCACGTTTCAATTTTCCTGCATACATGCATGGTTGGAATCGGTTGCTTGGTAGAGCACATACTTAGGATAATAATGTGAGAAATTATAACTTCTGAGAGACTTTATTAAAACACAACACCTATATAGAGCGCATTAGTGCCAAGTATTTTTTTTCCATTCATTTTTTCCATAGGAATTAAAAAATAAAAAAGGCTTAAAACCGTTATAAGGCATGAACCAAACCAACTAGCTACAAGGTGAATGATAACATTTCCAATTTTGATTTGAAGCTAAAAAGTATTTGAAAATGGGATAAAAAGACAACACTGTGTACTTAATGGCTTTAATGAGGGAAAGAACTACAATCCCATGAAGCACTGCAAATAAATCTAATTCAAAACCATGGAGAACTATTGATTTGAAGATGTTGATTATATATACACATTACATACAGAATTATAACTCATTCTCAAGATTTATAAATATGCATTGCGATTTACAATTATATAGTCAGAATTATAACAATAACTATATATTCACAATTTTTATATTCAAACTATATTTTTCAGAGTAACTTCTATATATCCAAACATAGCTATATAATCAGTTTACTTTATATATACACATTCATGATTAACATTTATATATTCAGTCCTGTATCTATATATTCAGACTTATATATATATATATATATATATATATATATTTAAATTTACATTTATATATTATCAATTACAACTGCATACTCGTGATTTAAATTGATATATTATATTATTATTTATATATATAAAAGTTAACTATATATAAACTATATATACAGTACTTATTTACATTTATATATTAAGATTTGTATCTTTACAACTGTACATTCTGGTTTTATATAAGTTTTTCCTATTTGGCCTTTCATATGAATAGATACATTATATATGAATGTACTTTCTACTTACAGAACACAACTGTATTTGCATACGTAGAAAGTTCTCTATACATCGCGTCATCAATTTCCTGGTAGAATTGATAAATTCCAACTATTTTCAACTCAACAAAATGGCACCTTTCCCAAAGCACAAGAAGGCACTAACTATAATTACGGCATTCAGGGTTGTAATTTATGCCATTATTCATGTTTTTCCCAAGCTATAGGTTGTAGATAGAGACCACTCGGCACTCTGATTACTAGCAGAGCTCCACATCATGCCGCCACAAAGCCGCCCGCTTTTCACTCATCTATAAATGGTTCCGATTTATAAAATAACACAACTACCACCCCAGGTAGAACTACGACTGCTATAGAAGCAATCAATCACACAACAACAGTGTACCCAAAGTGATCCGCACATGCACCGTGTGAGTGCAATCATTATATTCTAATTTATTTCTGCTAAAATACACAGGTTTTTGGCAGCGCAGAAGGAGAGGTATGATGGATAGAGCGAACACAGACAGATCGCATTTCCTTTGACTGTAAAGGATAGGCTCAAATCTCAGCCATGTCCTGCGGTGGCCCCTCCCTTCCGCAGTCTCACACGTCCGGTATTGATTTATTGGAGAGCTCAGGGCGCATACGTTCAGCTTCCAGCCTTACACCAACCTCTCCTGCTGTCCTCCTAAAGCCCGGGCTAACTGACAGGTGACGTGGTGACCACTAATGGTGCTGCCAAAAGTGATGTAGGAAAGCGTCCAAAGGGCTGACTGACCAAAGAGTGCACTTCCACCAAGGTAATTACTTGAAAAACACAAAAAGACCCGGGTTTTGAGATGCAAAATTGAGTGCTTACATGACTGGGTCATGTGCAGCGCCTGTTAGAAAGTGCTAAATCCAACAGATTTTGATGTATAATTGGGCTTTGAGCAGAGCCTAATAACCCTATTGCCAGAGACACTCGTTTCCGTGCTAGAAAACACACACACACACACGCTCGTTGACGGCTTAAAGAGCGGGGCGTTAAGAGCTTCTCTGGAGGAGGATGGTATTTCTGACATGCACGTTTCTCAATTTCGATCTGTGGCAGGCAATAATCCCAGGGTGCCCATCTTGATTTCTTTTGTCCTGCTAAAGTCACCGTGTGCACTGTACATCAAAGACCCAGCGTAAGCATGGCTGAGTGGATTACAACATCAGGATAAAAAGAAAAAACCTTGCAACCTCGCCAGGTCTTGGGTCGTGAACATGAGATTTCCAAAAATGTCATCATGTGCAAATAGAGCTGGGTGAGAAATCGAACATTGGCATATCTCACACACACACACACACACACACACACACACGTATATACATACACACACACACACACACATATATACACACACACAGACATAGTACATCCATAAGCTACTTTATATACTACATTATATATACATACATATGTATAAACACATACATATTTGCGCACATGCATTTTTTTCCATTTATTTTCATGACGTCTTGCTGCTATCAGTGAATCAAATCAAAACTCTGATTCAATGTTTTGTCTGCGGCGTCACTCAGACATGTTTATAGTCTCTGCATGACAATTTTTTCATTAAAATGTGTTAGTAAGAATATACATAGGTAAATATTGCTGTTTGTTTTTATACTGGTATATAGCATTTATATTCTAATAAATGAAAATGGTTGCATATCGTTCATCCATGACATACTTTTTCCATGTCACAGTTTAATATGTAGAGACAACTATAAATAAGCTAAAATATTGCTTTGTTTATTGTTATATTGGTGTGTATAACTGGAAATCATTCAATTTCATTCTTGTGTTGGTCTTGGTTATTAAAAGGATAGCTCATAACATTTTCAAAAATGAACATTTTGTTAGCATTATTTCACCATTCATTCAAACCTGTATGAATTTCTTATTTCCAAACAATCGTTTTTGTTCTCCATTGACTTTCCTAGTATTTTTTCTCTCTATGGAAGTCAATGGGGACCAGCATTGGTTACCAACATTCTTCAAAATATCTTCTTTTGTGTTCAACAGAAGAAAGAAATTCATATAGATTTGGAACCACTTGAGGGTGAATAAATAGAATTTTCAACTGTCCCTTTAACTAGAATTCCTATATTTTACTTATTGCATTAAACATTTTGAATCCATCTGGCTCTATGATTGAAAATGATAGCTCCTCTGTTTGAGGAAAAAAAAAACACCCCTTTAAATAAAGATATATATTGAATATGATGAGAAGCCTGGAACACAGAGATCCATTTATAGTCTAGCCCTTTATGCAGAGCACAAGTTTATTAGAGGGAAGTTTCAGGTAATGACGAATAATGACAGATAACAGGATTGTGGAAGCGGTAGAAATCGCTCGGCTAAGCCAGGCTAACCACAGCTAAGCTGTAAAAGGATCCTGTAATGATTTTTCAACAGTTCATTGCATCCGCCATCACATCAGTGTCAACATCCGTGCGAAATTCGTGAAAAATGTGCCATTGTCCCATTTCAGACAGCCTGCTCCTCATAATCCACTCAGAACGAAGACTACTTTCGCAAAGAAATCGAGGGGAGTAATGAGAGCCTGAAAACTAAATGTTTATGGAAAAAAGAAAAGAAAAAAAACGCAGCCGGCTCCATCTGGCTTTCTGGTTTTTGAACATTAAAGCATCGGTATATATGCGGCCTGGCAGAT
The DNA here is from genome assembly GCF_001515625.1 of Sinocyclocheilus rhinocerous. Lineage (NCBI taxonomy): Eukaryota > Metazoa > Chordata > Actinopteri > Cypriniformes > Cyprinidae > Sinocyclocheilus > Sinocyclocheilus rhinocerous. The sequence goes on along the minus strand of NW_015640094.1, from coordinate 251,814 downwards.
TCTGAACTCTGACATGTTTACAAAATTGCTGTGAGAGAATGATGAAGGAGCGGCTCAGTAAAAATGCTGCTTTTAAGTAAGCCTCCATTGATTCAGACACAGAGATGCATCGCTTGATACATCTTTAAAGCGCTCCGAGCTGCCCGCTTCTAGTGTAGATTGCACAAGCGATGCATCAGAAATGGTGCAAAACAGCTTTGATATTCAATTTATCGTTGTTTGAGAAGAAATAAGGATTTTTTTAAGGCAAAACATTTTCATTAAGAGAATACATAATTAAATCTTTCAGTGTTCCAAATGGCTAATAATGTTCATGAATACTTAAACGTTCCACATGAATCATTTGCTCATTGCTTATTCAAGGAAAGCCCAGTAAATCATTAAATCATTAGAATCCGGCTGGGTCAACAAGGCAGCCAAAAGCAAGACCCAGTGAAAGCCTTATTTCTCTTCCGCAATTGATCAAAGCAAAGAAAAAGGCAAGCTGGCGAGCCCTCGTGTTTCCACAGTGCGTTCTGAGGTTTCGGAGCATCTGTAATGAGTTCTAATGATGGACAGGGTGGGCTAAGAGCCAGGTAATCTTGGCAGCCCACTTTTCTGACATTTCACTTAATGTTAGCAGGGGGATATCTCCTCGCCCTCTCGTTGCCTCCGTCTTTGTCTCGATTTTCTCTTGCTAAGCCATGGGTGATAAGCTTCAACCAGGTGTCAGTCGACTGAGGTCTTTCTCTCACCTTATCTCACATGCAGAGTTTCAGACATTGTTTTCACACCGCAAGGCTTAAGACGCTATAGGTAAGAGCCCTATAACTGCTTGATATGATAGGAAAAGTCTGAGAGATTTGAGTACGCCAAATGTAATTATTTAAAGATGAAGTGTGTCATTTGTTTGATATATATGCAAAGTCAACTAGAAGAACGATTCAAATGTCAAATTTATTCATAAAGCGCTTTTCACAAGTACAGATTGTTTCAAAGCAGCTTTACAGAAAATCATGATATTCATGTTTATAATATCTCAATCCCGTCATGCCTTTGTCACATTAGCAGATCAGAGCTGGGCGATAATAGAATTTTGTGACAACGCAATCAAGCAGTTGAGATATGCTATATACACTGTAAAAAAAAATTTGGGGAGTTATAAATAAAGATAATTAAAGTGGGTTTTACAAGAAAATACTATTTCAGTGTTTCCACTTTAAAATTTCAATTTGTAACTTACCATTTCTTTGTAAAATAATTGTGAAACTTACTAGCAATTTCCAAGTTTCTACATCAATGTTTTAAGTGTAATGTATATTGCCTTTCGTGAGTATGCTGTATGTATGCGAATAAAGTTGGATATATTAAATAAAGAACTAGGTGATAAGAAATTCGTAGGTCGATTTCCCTAAAGAGTAGCACTTACGAACAATTTTTATAATTACACTCTTCACCTTTAAAGGTGCAGTAGGACATGCTCAGAACGAGCATTTTGATTTGACGAACATTTCTTGGTCCTACACCTTCCACAGAATATATAAATACAGATCAATACATTCAGACCACTTAACTTAATGATTGCTATCGGGATGTGAAGAGACTTTCAACCAGCATAACAAAAAAAATGTTTCTGAAGACAATCTCCTATTGCACCTTTAAGAATATACCATTACAATCCTGTTCAACTGAGCACTAATTTGAAAATCTGGTAGTTACAGACCCAAATCTGATGATCCAAATGGGCAAAATCATGAATGGATGCAGTGAAGTGCCACAGTCTACAATCAGCACTGAATGAGCTAATCTTTGGATTCAGAAACTCATTTCACGCTTTCGCTCAATGTCCTTTTTGAAAGACCAGCCGGAACGTCCTTTCAGTGCTTGTTTGGTGCTGTTCTACATGATGAACCAGTATAGCCATGCTGAAGGAATGATCTGATATTAATATTTAATATCTTGATTCATGAATATTGATTTTATAACGTGATGTACAACTACAAAGCAGACATTGGCAAACAAGCACTAGCCACTGGATATTCGGCTACTTAAGTATTCGGTTCGTTGCTTTTGTTTTATTAGGTCTGCTACAATAAGTTTTCTTTGCACTGCGACTAAGAAATTCTCAAAATATGATCATATTGGAAAACATGGTTTCTAAAAAAACAATGGTTGCCCTAGATTTGCCAACATGGTCTTTCTTGTTGACAAATGAATCCTTACTGACCAATGAACTCTTGCATTCAAAACACGTTGGTCTTTTCAGCAGGGACGTGCCTTGTGTGCCGTTTTAAGTTGTGCATGCGCTTACATGCGTGCATGAGCAAAAACTCAGTTTCCTCAAGAGCAGTCGCTACCAACCCCAATAAACGGCACCAAGCTTCAGCAAAGAATTTGAGCAGCTAAATGGCCTCTCAATCCCCCCAATTGAGTCTACAATGAAAGCCTTCAGTTTTCTGCATTAGCTGTCTGAAAATGGCTAGGGAGGGGAAAGAAATGAGGAAACACTCCTTCTTGGCAAGCTGCATGATTAGTCTGTTAGCTGGCACAAGCGGAGGTCTCCCCACTTCAAGGCGGGAGGAAAGCGGGGAAAAGAAAAAGAGTGATTTCTACTTCCAGAGTATTCTGTCTGGGGGATGTTTCTGTTTCTCTTAAAAACAGCCCTCCTTCTTACCGTCTTTTCTCCCTTTTTTTTTTTTTACTCAAACACACACACACACACACATACAATTTCTTTCCAGTTAGGCCGGTGGACCCACTGGGAACCAGTGCAATCTAGCCTCATTCAAGTGTACAGTTTTGGGAGTTGGGGGTTTTTCAATTCCTCTTGCGTCAGCACAAGTCTCGCCTGCAATCCGCCGAGCTTTGTCATGGTGTGGCATTTGTGTCTGCATTCGCATTAGGTCCTGTTTACACCTGACTTAATGACTTAATTGAAATACACACGGCGCAGCACAATACCAGCACAAATAGCAGATGGGTAAGCTAAAAATTGCAGCTGGTGAATAAGACACAATTCATACTGAATTGTGTTCCCCGTCAATAAAACCCAGGTTAAATCATCCCTGGTCTCCCAGCCGGTTTGACTGGATAGTTCTGATGGTTTTAGACACTTTTCAGTGAGGATGGGAGATCAGCTAGACCAGCTTCAACCAGCTAAGGTTTAGCTAGTCCCCCACCCTGACCAACTGAATAAAAAAGAAAAACTCTCCAAAACCATAACCAATTTGGCCAAACTGGGAGATGTTAGACTGGTTTAAGCTGGTTTTAGTAGGGTTATCATGATTACTGTCATGTCAAAGTACTCAAGTACTGGGGGGGGAAAAAACAGCTTAAACCAGGCCTAAATTTACTAGTTTGCACAGCCAAGGTTTAGAGAGTCCCCCAGTCTGATAATCTAGCGGTCTAGCTGAAATGTGTCCAAAACCCCTCTAAAACCTTAAGAACTGACCAACTTAAACAACTTGTCCAAACTGCGAGGCTTTGTGCTGCTTAAAGGGGTCCTATTATGCTTTTTCACTTTTTCAACTTTAGTTAGTCTGTAATTTGTTGCTGTTTGAGCATAAAAAAGATCTGCAAAGTTACAAAGCTCAAAGTCCACTTCAAAAGGAGATATTTTATTTAACAGAAATCACTTTTCAAAAACTACAACGAACGACTCGTTTGGACTACAACGCATATTTTCTGGGATTTGTGATATCACAAATATCGACGAATGGGACGAGACCTGGTTGAGCTGCACTAGAGAAGGCAACGAGTGTTATCACTATATCGGAGACACGCTAGCTTTCCCAAGGAAGACGAACTTAGAGTGGTTACAATCATCCTGGTTTAAATGGCGCTCAAATTGCTTTGATTTTGACGCAAAACAAAATCAAGACTTTGTAAAAGAGCATAATAGGACCCCTTAAAGTCTTTTTCAGTAAGGGTTTCAAGATGTCATGTCCAAGTTGTCAAGTACTTGAAGAAACAGCAGAGGTCTGCAAACTGGTTTGGGTAGTCAGTTTTGATGGTCTCAGAAGGGTTTGGGACACTTTTCAGCTGATAAGGTGGAGAACTGCTAGATCAACCAGCGAAACAACAGCTTGACCATTCTGGTCGATCATCTAGACCAGTTTAAACCAGCCGAGATTTATTCCCCCAGCCTCATAAGCTATTGTTTAGCTGTTTGGTGTAGCGGACCTCCAACCCTGACCAGCTGTCCAAAACTCCTCTAAAACCATAAAACTGACCAAACTTAAACAACTTGTCCATGCTGCCAAGCCTTGCACTGTTTAACTGTTTTTTTTTTCAGTAGGGGTTTTAAGATTGCTGTCACGTCCAAGTTGTCAAGTACTAGAAAAAAAAGCAGAGGTCTGCGAATTTGTGCAAACTGGTCAGTTTGAATGGTCTTAAGAGGGGTTTCGGACACTTTTCAGGGGAAGCTCAGCTAGACCGACCAGCGAAACACCAGCTTGACCATTCTGGGAGACCATCTAGACTAATTTAAACCAGCCAAGGTTGAGCTACCCAGGCCAGGCTGGTTAAATTGGTCAATTTTGATGATTTTGACGTTTTTTTTTAAATACTTTTCAGATGGTCTGGGTGGGAGGTGATTAAGATCGACCAGATAAACACTAGCTTGCCATGTTGGGAGAGCAGCTAGACCATCTTAAATCAGTCGCTACTTTAGGCTGGTTTAAGCAGCTTGTTTTTCAGCAGGGTTTGCATGATTGATCATCGCTGTCTCAAGTACTAAATTACTTTGTGTATTAAAGAAAAGTATCAAAGATTACACATACTGATGAGTAATTCTCTGCCACAGGCACATTTCACTCAAATTCGATCATATAAAATTCAGTCACACACACACCAAAACAGCTCTCCTACCCTGATGAAAAGACCTGCTAGACCAGTACTAACCAGCAGAAACCAACCTCCACCAGCATGGAAATCACTGGCCTTTTAAGCAGGGCTGCGCAAAACGTCACGCAAACAAGATCATTGACAACGCAGTGACAATCCACTGTTATGTGCGTCAACGGTGAATGTATCAAGAAGTGATTGGACGTGAATGTTTCTTTAAGCACCGGGCATCCTTACGACTGTGATAAAACTCTCCCCTATAATACTGATGTGAAAAGAGAAAAAAAAAACACATTAGAACATCATCCCACACTTTCTTGCTACAGAGCGCCTACAAAGAGCCTTTGTTCTCCCACAAGACAAATGAAATTTCCAAAAGGATTCCCACGGATTCTAAATGCGGCTCTTGTGCTTGCCTTGGCATGAGAAAGTGCCAAAAGCACAGTGGCTCGCGGGCCTACACGCGTCCATTTAGCCAAACAGCCGCTCCGTAGCTGATCCACAAAGGGTAACGTTTCAAGAAACGGACCATCAAGACAGTCTTGTGCATCGGCGATTACACAAAATGTCTGTCAGAGTGCGTTTCGGCACAACAAAGCTGTAGGAAAAAAAGAAACCCATGCACAGGAACTGAGAGGAAAAGAACAATAGCGACCCGTTTTCTTTTTCTGTTAAGAGAGGTTAAAGACACAACAGAACTGTGCTGTTAGGTATGGTGAAGAGGGAAAAGAAAACAACAAGTGGAAAGAAGAAATCAAAAGCAACCCGGCAAACTGGCTCACACCAAGTGACTCCACATAGAACAAAGACTTCTGGAGAAAATCTCACAAAATTGGGTTAGGCAGGCCAACTAGAAACCCAACCACCAAGTAAGAGTCTGGCTTCTGAAGCCCACCCACATTAGAGAAGCGTACATGAATCTGTAGTAGTAAGGAGAAACCCTTTTCCCATGTTGTGTGTGTTTTTCTAAGTGCGAGGGAGGTGGTGTGCAACACCATGTCCTAACCAGGCACGAATGCTTCAACTCACTTGAGCTTCCCAGGTTTGGACGCTGTACTTGAGCTGAAAAGTGTATTGACTGTTTGCATCAATAGTGCATGTGGCATTCCTGCATTGCGCTACTCACCGATGATTGTTGCGGCCAGCTCTTTCTTGCCAGAGCCCAGACTGTTCTTCACCTCGCACACGAAAGTGGTGTTCACCGTTTCGTCCACCTTCCTCACCAGCAGCCGGTTCTGATCCACTTGAACCGAAGGCGGCAACTGACCCGACGCACTAAAGAACCATTGACAGAGAAAAGAGCATTTGTAGCTAGTCTTTAAAACCATGCTGGCTTAACTGTTGTCTAGTTTTATGACTGGCAATCAGGTTCTAACTCTTTCCCCGCCCGCCATTGACAGAATTTTCCAGCATTCCGTGTTTTCACTGTTATACAGTAGTAGGCGCTATTACACATCTTCTGAAAGAATAATGAACATCAGGATCAAAAAACGCAGAGGAAACAAGCGATCACGTATGTAAGCAGATGCATACGTAAAATTACATTAATGAATAGAATTAATGTAAATATTAACAAAATATTTGTTCCCCTTCTAAGCGAAACTTCACCTTATTAGCAAAAAATGCACCCATATATCTCTAAATATATTGTTAAGCATGTTTCGAGAATTAGCTTGTGTTAAACATGGTGGAAAATAATGTCTGCTTGTGTTTGTGTGTGTGTGTGTGTGCTGTTTTTATGCCACTTTAATGCACACCATTATAATTAGGCCTACTCCACTTGAAAAAGTGCCAGATAAATCCGTGTTGCATATTTGTCAACCAACTTCAAACCCTGCAATCAAACTGCTACATCCAAGTGTCTTTCACCCACTAAGTCTTACTAATAAATGTTGTTTCTCGATCTGTATCGATTTATGTTCTTCTTTGTTTTGGTGAGAAAATGAAGTTGAACCAGTGAAGCGTTAACAGGCTGCTGTTGCTTGACACCGCAGGCAGAGATGCTTCCTCAATTCACTGCCATTTAGCCTGTGGCTGTTGTTAGCAGCGAAACTGCCATATTTGACTTTGTTTCAGTCATATCGGAGATGGAACAACAGCACATAAATATAAATATGAAATATGGATTCTCTTCAGACTAAATGAATAGCAATGCTAATGAAAACAGAATGAAAAAATGTTTGTATTGTTTCCTTCCCTTTTTGAGTAAATTCTGTCATCATTTACTCACACTCATGTTATTCCAAACAGAATGCGTTTTTTCTTTAATAGAAGGAAATATTTAGCAGAATGTGCAGCTATTATATATATATATATATATATATATATATATATATACACACACACATTTGAATAGTAGTGTACAATTGAAAATTTAAAAAAAATTAGTTTGCTCTATTCTTTCTCTTGTTAAATTGTATTATAGCATTGCATGAGGAACAGAGCATAATTTAAGCTATTATTTGAATGTATTTCTCTACATCATAGCTCTTGAACAGCATTTATGCTCTCACTCAAACCTGACACTGTCATTCATGAGATAAACGTGATGTCAAAATCTTATTTAAATGTGAATATTCTGCAATTCTTTTTGTGTTCGACCAAAAAAAAAAATAATCATATGGGTTTGGATGCATAAATGCATAAATGATGACAGAATTTTGAACTATTGCTTAAAGTTTATTATAGAGGAACTCACGCTCTCCAGGTAACATCAGTGGGTGCTGGATTGGCATCAGCTTGGCAGGTCAAAACGGCATTAGTCCGACCCATATACCAGTTATTGTCATACCCTTCTATTGTCACAGTGGGTGGATCTAGAGAGAATGTGAGAGAGACATCCATCTGTAAGTCCTGCATTGAAAGTGCAGTTCAAAGGCTGGTTATCTACGTTCAGGGGTGGGAAGAGAAGATACAGGTTTGCTGAAGGTGGCACTGCCCTATAGACTCTCAAAGTGCTTTGACACGCTGGAGAAATGCAAGAGAATGAAAGTGCAAGAGGTGAGGATGTTCCATCAGGAGCGTTTATAAAAGGAAACGGTGAAGTTGCAAATCTCTGACATCCTCAAACATTCCAGCTCAGCTATGCAAACACAGACACCTCAAACACTCTGTAAATAGCTTTCATGAAAAAAAAAAAAAACCGTGAACAATGTGTTGAGGCTGACATGTGAGGCAGAGGCGAAGATGCTTACTGTAAATGCATTTTTTGATGAAACGGGGGGTGGGTGAGGGAGAAAAGGTGTTCTAAGCGAATGATACGGGAGGGATTATGAGTTCACGTGTGTCACTGAGAACAAACACACTTCTTTAAAGGATTAGTTCGGCCAGAAATGAAAATTCTGTCCTCGTTTACTCACTTTCGTGTCGTTCCAAAATCATATGACGCTCGTTCTTGCGTGAAACACTACAAGAGAAGTTTTGAATAATCTGCTTTTCTTTTCAATTACAGTACAATGAGCGGGAACTGACGCTTTCAAGCTTCAAAAAGGACACAAAAGCGCCATAAAAGTCTTGGGAAGTCACACGGTAGCTTTGTGAGTAACGGTGCAAAATTTTAGTTGATTATTGATTGATAATCTTCCCCTCCAGTGAACTACTAGCCGGCAGGACAGGATCATTGAGCGAGTGAAAACGAATCACAAATGAATCAATTCAGACCAGGGTTGTGCTCCCAAGAGCACTGCAAGCCTAAGGAGATTGTAAAAAGTACTGGCACCAAGTTTATGATAAATATTTTTACTTGAAACAAAATACATTTTAACTGAAATAAAATAGAATAAAACATTAAAAAAAGAAAGACTCATTTATTTTATTTACTTTAAATTTATATTATTAACATCAGTTGAACTTGACATACTACAATAACTAAAACTAAAAAATTTATAAAACTATAAAAAAAATAATAAAAACGGCAAGAAAATATTAAAACTTTGAAAACAGAGAATGTAAAAATAAAAAAAGATAAAAACAGTTATTCATAAAAAAAACAATTATCAAAACTTTGAAATTGAAAATGGAAAATATAAAAATTAAAACTAATTCAAAATAATAAAAACTAAAAGTAAACATTAATTGAAATACATTTTTAAAAAAAAAAAGAAAAACTTCAATTTATTTTATTTGCATTAAATATATATTATTAACGTTAGTTTAACTTGACTTACTACAATAACTAAAAAATTATACAAATTCATAAAAATCAGACATTTAAAATAGAATAAAACATTAAAAAAAGAAAGACTCATTTATTTTATTTACTTTAAATTTATATTATTAACATCAGTTGAACTTGACATACTACAATAACTAAAACTAAAAAATTTATAAAACTATAAAAAAAATAATAAAAACGGCAAGAAAATATTAAAACTTTGAAAACAGAGAATGTAAAAATAAAAAAAGATAAAAACAGTTATTCATAAAAAAAACAATTATCAAAACTTTGAAATTGAAAAATATAAAAATTAAAACTAATTCAAAATAATAAAAACTAAAAGTAAACATTAATTGAAATACATTTTAAAAAAAAAAAAGAAAAACTTCAATTTATTTTATTTGCATTAAATATATATTATTAACGTTAGTTTAACTTGACTTACTACAATAACTAAAAAATTATACAAATTCATAAAAATCAGACATTTAAAAAACTGGCAAAAAAAACAGAATGTGAAATGTAAAAAAACTTCAACAATTATTAATACAAAAAATATATATACTATTAATTATTCAAACTTTAAATTTAAAATGAAAACAAATAAAAAAAAATTACAATTAATAAAAACTAACAGTATCTCAATGATATTAAAATAACACTGACTGGCACCAATGGTCTCTACAATCCACTTGCTTGCAAGGTTTTTGGGAAAGGCAGCTGTGATTTATGAACTGGATCAGATTCAATGGAAAGAAAAAATGTATTATTCATTGCTACTTATCTTTTTTTTTTTGCTGTTTTAGAGCTTGACAGCCCTAAAGGCCCGTATTTTTATTATACTGAAAAGACCAACCAGGGTTTTCTTCAGAAAGTCTTTAATAACTACTCCTTGCAGTGTGTGTGTGTGAGTGTGTGTCTGAATCTTACACTCCACCACCAGCTTCAGCGGGAAGGCTTTGGGTTCGATCTGCGTCCTCTGATTCACCATGCAGGTGATTTCTTTTCCGTTTTCAGCAGGTGTCGGGATCATCCGATACTCGCTCTTCACGGTGACCGTCCCGTCCCTCTCGGGCACTGAGGTGTGGTTATAGCGGCCGGCAATGGTTGTGATCCAGGAGATTGTTGCCTCCGGTTTTCCTTGGGCTGCTTCGCACCTGGCCACGACCACCTCAGAAGAGCCGGCTTGCACTGGGATGGCGATAGCAGAGTTTCTGGGTTTGGCTGATGGAGGAAAAAAAATCAAGGGTTTACCATATTGCTTTGCTTTTCAACAGCCTTTTTTTTTTTTTTAAATCAATCAAGTGGCCCTTGAGCTAAAAGACACACAGCAAAGCTACTCAGTACTCAGACCTGTTATTGGCTTCTATTAATGGAATAATATACAGTCCGCTGGTCATTATTGGAAAAAAACACATTGACAGGGTGTTTCAAACATTCTACAGAGCCACTTATTACACAGCTACTTACTAAATAAAAATAAATGGACATGAAATATTGATTGATTACTGGAGAAGAAAGAGCACAGAGTGATACGAGAGACATGAAACTAGCACACTTATGTAGGAAACCAGATGCCTGGGACAATCTGGGACGGTCAATTATACAGGTCATTATACAAAAATATTTGAATTACAGAACTGAGTAGAATCAAGTATATCAGAGAGCTGTGCAATAATGTCTGATAGGGGCTTTTCAATGCATGATACTGACAACTACAGACCTAGAAAAATGCAACAAATGTACAAGTTTAAGAATCTGCTAGGGATGCACCGATACCATCGGGCCCGATACCGATACCAGTATCGGTATCGGTGCATCCCTAGAATCTGCCATTAAAACTAAAACTTGATTTACACCATTTTGTCTTCATTTGCTAAATTAATATGAAATAGTTCATATGAAACAGTTTTTTAATGAAAACAACTGAGACAAAAAAACCTGCAGAAATTAAATTTAAATGTAATGTACAGAATTTCTTCTTGGTTTGCTAAAATTTATTTGAACTGTCATGAAAACAACTGAAACTAAAAAACTGCTGAAACGTAATTAATTAGTTGCTCTATATGGCATTTTACACATATACAGATATTTGTTTCATTTATTTATCATACATTTAATTAAAGATTTACATTTAATTGATTTACTTGTTTGTCTATATTCACTAAAATTTATTTAATTTCATGAAACTTAACTAAAATGAACAAAATTTCATAAAACAACTGAAAAAATAAAAATAATAAATGTCGTGGAAAAGTTCATTTATTTCAGTAATTCAACTCAAATTGTGAAACTCGTGTATTAAATAAATTCAATGCACAGAGACTGAAGTAGTTTAAGTCTTTGGTTCTTTTAATTGTGATGATTTTGGCTCACATTTAACAAAAACCCACCAATTCACTATCTCAACGGCAGGTGCCAAATCCTGCTGGAAAATGAAATCAGCATCTTCAAAAAGCTGGTCAGCAGAAGGAAGCATGAAGTGCTCAAAAATGTCTTGGTAAACGAGTGCAGTGACGTTGGTTTTCAAAATACACAATGAACCAACACCAGCAGATGACATTGCACCCCAAATCATCACAGACTGTGGAAACTTAACACTGGACTTCAAGCAACTTGGGCTATGAGCTTCTCCACCCTTCCTCCAGACTTCGAAATGAAATACAAAAAAATATTCCAAGCCGTAGCGATATGCATATTGCGATATGTACATTTGCGATATTTCGATAATTTCGATATATTTCACAGCCCTAATATACACACACACACACACACACACACACACACACACGCATACACTCACACACACACACACACACACACACACATACACATTAACTACTGAAGAGGCATGTCCAAACAAAGTTAAAAGCAAGAGTTAACAATCAAGATAAAGAGAGAGGTCTGAGTTAATGTGTTACTTTGTGTACTCCGGGGTAAACAGTGAAAGACAAACCGAGCGAGATGCTTGAACACAGCCAACATGGATAAACACTGATTCATAGCATCACTCTGTCTCTGATGAAAGCATTAGCTTAGTCATTCAAATGATGAATCAGGCTAATGGGCGACATTAGTGTTAAAGCAGACAGTAGAAACACTACTGTGAGTAAAGCTAATGTAGTTTAGCACGACTCTCTGTCTGCGCATTGCTAAGATTTCAGTCCGAGCATCAACCTTAAGGTTTGTCGTCTATTTGATAGAATTTTGTTGGCAATATAAAAGTAGCAATGATTGTAAATATTGCTTTGATTTTAATGCGCTAATTATTTGGCCATTAATTTTCCTAAAGACTGTGCCAGTAGGCTAATTTCCTGCTCCCTGCTCAAGTCAAGACCCACGAGTGTAGGAGCAGAGCTATTTTAAGAGCATCTCTGATTTTAACCTCACCGGCATAAATAGCAACTGTAAAGTTTGATTCATTTCCATGAATCAGTTCTTTTCAAATAACTCATTTAAAACACTGATTCAGTGATTTGTTTGAGTCATCATATGGCATTTTACATGCTTTCATATCATTATTGTTATCACAGTGAACTGTTATCCTTCAAGACTGTCTGGAAGCATTGTGGTGACTAGGGATGTGCAATGAATCGTATTTTAATCGTGATCACGATTTCCGCTTAGCATAATTCGTTTGCAATATTTGCCTGCTGGTTAATTATCCTGAAAACTTTTCATTGCATGTTGTATTGGTAACAAGCTTCCATAAGCTTTCAGGATTGCGGTTGCCAAATTTTAAGAGTTTGAATCCCCCAATCATAAATCAATGGGTCAAAGACGAGACATCCTATTTTAATGTCCACATGAAATTAATTTGGATTTTATATACATAGAAAGAAATGCAAGTAAAAGGTCTCCTTTAATGTTTCAAATACTTTTTGCAAAAATAAAATGTCAAAATATAGGTGAAATAGTGTTTCATTCAGCACAACAGATATAATTCTCTAAAAAATAAACAACATACTTATTCTGACCTGTACTTAAAATATATACATGTACTACATTTTATTATATTTTAAATAATTAAAACCTTCTTGATGGCAAATGGGTAAAACCTAGTGGTTTAAAGGATAATGGCAAAGATTGGTAAAGATTAAATTGCAATTAATTAGATTTTGGTGGCTACACTGTGATCACTAAATAGAGTCTTTTAATTTATTTTTCTAAATACTCCTTATAAAACTTGTTGGTATATAAACTATTGTTACACTGAATTATATTTTAGTGGGTGTCTTCTGTGAATCATAGTAAAAATGTTTGACAGTCATTATTTTTTGCTCAGAAAAAATACAATTAAACAGAACACACTGTAATGTAGGGAAAAAAATTAAAGCTATATTAAACTTTTATTGTTATGATGCTCGAAAACAATACATTTTCTGCCAAGTGGTTTACTTAATCCTCCCAACCTGGCAACCACGCGTTTGCGCTCTCTCTACATTACTGACAAAGCACTGATGAACTGAAAACACCAGCAAACATGTAAGTTGGAGTTTAGCCATCTCTATTGACATATTCTGCTCAAAAAAAAAAAAAGGAATACAGCCAGGTTTTTTCACGTAGTTGTTTGCACCTAAATCTAAAAGCAAACCATGCATGTTGACGTTTTCTTGTTTTGTGCTTATGTGAAAGTGCAATAATTCTGATTTCATGTAAAAAAAAAAAAAAAAACTAAACTAAAAAAATAGTTGAGCAAAATAATCATGATCAATTGTTTAGCTACAATCTGGCAGCCCTAGTAGCGGGTCTATAAATAAACAAGTGTGTTACTTACCCAGCATGATAAGAGTGGTAGTCCCTTGCTCATTTCCACTGGGGTAAGTGGCGTACTCGCAGATGTACCTGCCAGCATCAGCCATCCTCAGTTTGTCGATCCTAATGGAGGGGTTCTCCAGGGAGCCCTGAGTGAACGATACTCGGCCATCAAAGTCTTTATTAGGGAAACTGGCTCCATATTGGGGATGGAACACAGCAATGTTGTGCCTATCACCCTCCACACGCTCAAACATCCACGAAACCTGCAAACCAGAAAGAAAGAGGGAATCAATCCTTGCACAGCATTGCTTTTACATGCAGCATACTGCTAGCCACCCGCCTGCCGTTTAAGCACTGGACTAAACCATATGGATGGAGGAAACACTGGACAACTATTGGGCCTGTGATGAACGGTCACTATAGCTTACATTTTTTCAGCACCTACAGGTATTTTATGAATTGCAAATATTTAGTTTTCATGTAAGCCCTGAATATACTGTACACTGTAAAAAATTATTGTGATTTTAACAGTAAAAGACTGTAAAAATGCTACAGTAAAAACCTGTTAACTGGTTAACAGTAAGTTTCTATACTATATTCGGTGAATAAATGTAATTACATTTAATGTAATTTTACAGTAAAATACTGTTAAAAATACGTTTTTTGGAAGTGAAAAAGAAAAAGTAATTGTATAATTTACAGTGTCACCATGATGGTGTTTAGTGTTTGTGTGAATGAGACTGTGTGCACCTTCTATATATATATAAGTATCGTCCTCCTCAGCTCGTAGAAAAGCTGTTTGTGATGAGCTTTGGTTCATCATGTGACTTATCACCACCAGTTTTTGGTGGTTATCAGTGCATTACAATGGTTCAAAACAGATATTAGTACTTCAATATGCTGGTTTATTAACATTACATCAGTTAATGAAATACGGTATTTTATTGTGAATTTAAGTTAAGTCTGTAAAACCTCAAATTCTGCTACCATATTTTTTACAGTGAAGTTCTGGCAACCAAAGACACCGGTAATTTACCCTTAAATGTCACAATTTTTTTTTTTACAGTGTTGTTGAGAACTCTGCATATTTATGTCACCCAAGTATCTTTATCAGGCAGGCAGACAGATTTTATTGAAAACTGTGATAATTCAAAACTGCTGACAACCTTGAAAACATCAGTTTAGAAAGAATTAAAAAGAATAATCATACTTTTGTGCTACAGCATATGCCATCATTTTTTCCAGAGAAATTGTATACATTTAAAAGTAAAAGTACTTTAAAAAGTATTTAAAAGTAAAACTAAATGTATAATGTGTGTGTGTGTGTGTGTGTGTGTGCATGTATGTATACAGTATGTATATATATATTTTATAAATGTTATCGTTTCACAAAAATCTGAAGCAGCACAACTGTTTTCAACATTGATGATAGTAAGAAATGTTTCTTGAGCAGCAAATCAGCATATTAGAATGATTTCTGAAGGATCATGTGACACTGAAGACTGGAGTAATGGTGCTGAAAATTCAGCATTGATCACAGGAAAAAAATAGATCTTAAAATATATTCAAACAGAATACAGTTATTTTAAATTATAATATTTCACAACGGTTTCTACTGTATTTTTGATCAAATAACTGCAGCCTTGATGAGCATAAGAGACTTTTTAAATTCTTACAACCCCAATCTTTTGAATATTTCACACCCAAAGCGCTTTACAATCATATGGGGGGTCTCTCCTCAACCACCACCAGTGTGCAGCATCCACTTGGAATGTTTGAGACTTGGAACTAATCAAGAAAATCTCGTCTCACCTGTGTGAGTTTGGTGCTTCCGCTGTTGGCGAACTCACAGCGCAGATTGACAGATCCATTTGGAGACGCAGTGACCTCGGGTTCCACTCGAACACGCTGACTCCAGACCGCTGCAAAAGAGGACAGAGGGAAACATTAGAACGGCCCGGTATCACAGCCTCCATCAAAATTTCTCAAATGAAATCCAGACATCAGGCTAATAAGAAACACACCAAAATGACTTGCGTTATATTCCTGGGCCTGAGCTTCCTCCGGGAAAAAGAGCAGTCTCAGACTGATTAGAGTGCAGTGGCTTCATATCTATCGACTGAATGTGCAGACTGTCTCAGCATGAGACTTTATCCTGCTTTGATTGCCCATAATTAAAGAGAAAAAAAAAAAAACACAATTTTGAGCTCTCTCATCATCACAGCATCAATCTACATGATCACGGATATGGATCAAAGTTGGGTTGAACAAATGCATCTGGATGAGAAGCATTATTAAAGTCAATATGAAACGTTTTACTCCCACAATGCAACACATTCCCAAGTGAAACAGGATATTCAATGAAACAAGTAGGGTTGCACTTGATTTTATCTGTCAATATCTGATTGGATTTTTTTATTTGGAATAATATGTGCTAATGAATTTATCATAATAAAACCAGGAACATGTTTAACCCTGTAAAGCCTGACATAAGTCTTTTTTTTTTTTTTAATAGAATGGTTTGTTGAACCTTTATAAAAAAAATAATTTAAAAAACTGTATAATTGATACATCAGGCTTTAGTATGATATTGCATAAAAATGCAATTTGGTGCATCTGCTGATAGTTATTCGCCCAAATTAAATTCTGATAGCTTGTAATGTAAATTACATCTTTACACAGATCTTTATTACAGTATAGCAGACTACTTACATAAAATACATGAAAATATCAGTTGTCACTATATATCTGCCAATAAAATGTTCATAAGATGATATTATGAAATGATAAGTTTCAAAACATAATGCAATGCAATACAATGATGATTGAGAGATGACCAAATAAGCATTCCTCAAAAGCCTGATGATCATATTTATACTCACATTTTAACATGAATTTTCTAAAAAAAAAAATTTTTTTTTAAATTATGGAAAGTCGTAAACCTAAGTTGCACAAGTAAGTGTTCATCTTGAAATATTACTAACAATATAAAAGTTATTATGTTTACCTCATAAAAATCAGTAAAGATTTCACTGCTAAACGATGAAGATTTTACTACATAAACCCATGACTATCTTTCTCTTTTTGGGGGGGATAAAAGAGTCATTTAGATCTCTATTATGTGTTCAAGGCCTCATATTATTATGAAAAGAATCTTAATTGTTTTTGCTTGTGTGCGATATAATTAGCCTTAACTTTCTCAGCATCACCGCCTAACACATCGCTCAGCAAATAACAGATGGATTCTGCAAACTGAAAACTGCATTACACACTTGACTTGGACGTAATTAAGTGCATAAATAATTACAAATCATCAAAATCATGTTTATGCTGCTTTTAAAACTGTAACAAAACAGTCAAGTGATCACTATATTATAACAGGAAGTTAAAGCCTATAAAAGAAAATAACTGCACATTTATTAGTGCTACAAAAACAAACCTGCGATTCTATAATGCGCAGTATTTGCCTCACACTGCTGATAAACTCCAACTGCATTGCGGTACAAATCACGACGCGTTCAAAGAAATACTTCCGCTTTTGAAAAGGTTGACCTGGTTGCCATGATGATCCCAGACGGTGATCTTTGTGTCGCCACAGCATTCGCTTATGGAAGGCCGCAAAGTTCACGTTTTTAAAACTCACTCGCTTTCTTTCTGCTTTCACGTTTTCTCACTCGGCCATACACAAAGGCAGGGTAAAATAAACAACCCGTGCTTTGGCTCGGCTACTCGGCCGACTCCAGCGAGCTCCTGCGGAGACAGAAGCGAGAGACCTCCAGCTCAGAGCTCCAGGAGTCAAAGGCCAGCGAGCAGCATAAGAGCTGCTCCATATATACTGATGGAATAAAGAATGGCTCAGTGATCTAAACACACACACACAGACATTCACGAAACAGCTGCTTTTGACAAGCTACAGATACATCAGCGTGCTCAAACGCTCCAAACACAGACCTCAAATTGCATGCACCCCGGAGAGGATTAAATCCATCAAATGCAGGATTGCAACCACATAAAATCATACATAAACAGAGCTTGACTCGGTTATAGAAACGCATACCCTCGAATGCAAAGGCATTGGCCTCTCACGCTACACCCCTTCACCGCATTGAAACGATCCAACTCGGTTTATGTTCCACAAAGGCATTAAATCGATTTGACCTCAGGATGGCAAACCTCCTATAAATCAGATCTGTTAGCTAACACCGACTGAAAAAAGTATACGACACACTGTAGAGGATGCCAAATACTTGTACTGCACTGTAATGTGTCTGTATTAAAAGTACCTGAGGCTCTATGACACAAGCTTGATTTCAATGCATGATTGTGTCAAAATGCAATTTATATTGCAACTTAAGAACGCATCAAAAGAGCTGCTATAGATCATTTACTTGACACTAAAAATTGAAAACTTTATGCATTTTGACCGTTCATTTACATGACAGCGGCGTTTTGGAGGCCTAAAAATGCAAACGTTCGAAAACGGGTTTCAAAGTGCAAGTTTTCAAAAACAATACCATTACTGTCTCCATGTAAACTACAAAAATGCACATTTGGGTATTGAAAATGTGAATTTTTGAAACGTGTTCAGTCAGTCTATAGGAATACACAAGTTTCTTTATAAAGTGACATCGCCAACTAGTGGCCTGGCATGCATAATACAGCATTTTAGTCATTTTGCTGATCTGTGTGAACAGGGAATCGTTTTTTTATATCTATATGTGAAACTTTTCCAAAATGCAAAAGGAAAAACTCATTTTTTAGGTCATCATTTTGGTACAAACATATCTTTAGTCAGGCTATAGTGCCATATTTAATTTTTATCAAGTCAACACTTTGTCAACTGCCAACACAGTGCAACAGTTAGAAGAAAATCTTGCTGGGCCACAAAGGTGGCTAAATTGACATGTTTATAGCTAGCTCAATTACCTGAATAACACCACATGTGGTTTAAAGGCACAGATTCGTCTATATACGCCCCATTAAGCATTCTGATGATGTTTATATCTGTCACAATAATGCAAGAACGCATGGTAGACCAAAAACAAACTTTACACAAAGACAAAAAACAGCTACACAAGCAACATTCATGCTAATGTCTACTACAGCACCCCTTGTGGCACAGTGTCACACATTTACAAAGCCCGCGGTGCACAAAATCGAGCTTACACAGCTAAAAAAAAAAAAACGAAGAAAAAGAAAAGTTGCATTCATGTACACTGAAGGTGGTTTCAGGCAATAATATGCACACCACTCATAAAGATTTCATAAACGCTGTTTCTACTAACTGTTCATCAAAGGATCCTAAAAAACTGATTGATAAGAAATGTTTCTTAAGCAGCAAATCAGCATATTAGAATGATTTCTGAAGGATCATGTGACACTGAAGACTGGAGTAATGATACTGAAAATACAGCTTTGCATTAGAAATAAATTACATTTTAAAATATATTCAGTTAGAAAATGGCTATTTTAAATTGTAATATTATGTTTCACAATAAGTATTTTTGATCATATAATGCAGCTTTGGTGAGTAGAAGACTAGAGAATGACTATTTGATAAGACGTGTAAAATATTTACATTTTTAAAAAAAGGAAAAGGCAAAATAAAGTATGTTATTAAGTTTTTTTTGTGTCATAGAAGACTTATTTACTACTATTCTTATATACATTCATTTCCATCTAAACCTTCTAAATAGTAGTCTCTGTCAACAAGTATTGCTTGTTATTTGTATTTGACTAACAATTTTCGACTAATGCATCCATTGTGGGTATTTACTTTTAATATCCAATTAACGTGTCAAAGGATGGAGGTATCTGAACGTGTGCACATATCACTGTGTGCTCAGTGCATGCCGTATCCAGGGCTCTAATGTCAGGAAGTGTGTGTTTTCATTATACGAGGAACTGCGTGTGACTCATTGTAGCAGAATTCTCCCTGAAGGTACACAATGGCCTGTCAGACCGGCTCGGCAGAATAAGAAACACAAACACAAAGCATTTATTCACTCACCTCGCTCTCCTTACCTCCCTCTCTCGCTCGGCTTTGCTCCTCTTTTGTTTCCTTCTATCTTAGGCTCATAACTCTATTTCCCTCTCTCTCTTCCTCCGTACACATCAACAAATGAGTCATAGGGTGGAATGTAGTTGTACAATGTTTTAGTCATTAGTTTTTCATGGGGTCAATGAAAGAATGCCACGGATTTCAGAACGAAAGAAAGAAAGAGAAAAGGAGAACAATACAGTGAAGACCGAACATGGATCAACTCTGTCTCATTTGCATGCATACCCAGCATACTCTACAGCATACCTTTGTGTTCAAGTGTTTCTGTTCATATTCCTGTACTGATCTACTATTTGCACTGGTTTTAATACCTCTGAAACAGTCGGGCGTCTGCGTGCTGCTGATACGCTTTACTTAAGGATGACAAATTAACCAAAGCAGGCCCGCAACAGGCTCTTAAATAAAACACAAACACATTTAAGGGGCACAAGCAATTTCGCAAAAGCACATAAGCTTGCTTTATGTACTCAATGCAAAGCTCATCTGTGCTTATGTAGAATAACGTGTGATATTCACCTTAGAGTTATTAATATATTCATATATATATATATATGCACCGCAGGGATGATTCTGCCGTAGGGCATCACCTATTTGCACACTAACTAGCATAAATGTTTAATGATATAGATATACATTTAGGTGTAACTTCAAAGGAAAATGTTGTCTTTATGTCATTATTTACACACCCTCAAGACATTACATACAACTATCTTTGCTCCTTGGGGGGTTTGAACAATAACATTGTAATTACATCAAAAAGGCAAGGCAAGGCAAGTTTATTTATATAGCACATTTCATACACAATGGTAATTCAAAGTGCTTTACATAAAAGAAAAGAAAATAATCATAAAAAATAATCACAACAATAAAAAAAATAAAAAAATAAAAAAAAACAATGAGGAATGAAGCTTTATAACTTCAAAAAGCACCACTAAAGGATCACTAAAGTGGTCCATATGACTATTGCATTACCAGAGTTAATAACATTGTAAATCTAGCAAGGTTATTTTTTATATATATTTTATATTTTAATTTTCATATTTTTTATTACACTATACTGGTGTGATGTCATTTCGAATTAAATGAGACGAAGTTCATTTTGGGTAGAAACAAAATTTTGGAGTTCATTTTGGGAGTTTGAAACAGCTTCCAGAAACTTTCCAGTTTGTTTCAGCTGGTAAATGAAACAAACTGGGAAAAAAAGGGGGTTCCACAAGGCTCCATCTGGGGACCAATTTTATTTTCACTTTATATTAATGATTTACCTGGAGTATGTAAAGACGTAACTGTTCAGTTGTATGCAGATGATGTAGTAATTTTTACCCATGCTAATAACTTTGAAAAAGCTTCGACTACTTTGACTTCTGCTATGGCCAATGTTCAGGAATGGCTTACCAAATCAGGTTTATTATTGAACGCAAAAAAAACTGTGTGTATGATGTTTGCAAAACAACCAGTAGAGATGACACATTCACTCTAAGGCATTCCTGAGAGGGGAGGAGCTTGAAATTGTTAAAGAGTTTACATACCTTGGGGTGACTTTGGATTCTGCTTTAACTTTTAAAATTCACGTGAGAAAGTTGTCTAATATTGTAATCTTTAATTTAAAGAATTTTAAGTACATTAGGCCATTTTTGACCGTCTGTGCTGCTAGGTTGTATTTATACTCAATGATCTTTTCTCATATTGAGTATTGTTTTAATAGTTGGTCATTTATAAGTGGCACAACTCTAAAGACAATAGAATCATTGTATAAGAAGGCGATAAAAGTGTTAAAAACCCTGTCATTTCATTACTGTAACATTCTAAAAAAACTAAATCTATTGAGTTTTGAAAATTTGAAAAATTTTAAATATGCATGTTTTATTTATAAGGTCTTGTATGGGCTTGCTCCCCCTCTGTGAAATGAATTTATAAAACTGAGGACAGATTGTAGTATTGGTACTAGGTCTATTATTAGAGGGGACTGTGAGGTGCCATATAGGCGAACATCTTTTGGACAGAAAGTATTATCTGTAATAGGGAGTAAATATTGGAATAGTTTACCGCAGTCAATAAGACAATGTTCTACTTATCATACCTCAAAAATTGGCTTATGACGAATCAGTTGTGTAAACATTTTACTTAGAAATTTTAAAATGTGTTGAGGTATTAGTCTTTTATGTACTGTATGTGTATTTGAGTCTGTGTCCTTGTGTGTACCTGCCTAGGGACTGCGGATGTAAATTAGCAATGTTGCTATAATCCGGCTTGTTTACATTCTGTATTACTACAAATGTTCATTAACATGCATTGTCCCTATCAAATAAACAAATATCTCCAAACTACCATTGATCCGTGGTGATTAAATAATAGTTAAGTGTGCTCTGGAGCTCCACCTTCTTTGATGTGGAAATTCTCTCCGGTTTACTTCTCCTATTGTGTTCGTCGAGGTCAGATGTCGGTGTAATTCTAATTGAAAGCAATACAAACTAGGACTATATGAAAATGCTATATAAATAAATGTGGCGTGACTTTACTAGAGTCCCAAATTGCTGAATCGCTTCGATCAGATGATTTCTTAAAGGGATAGTTCACCCAAAAATGAAATTTACTTGCATTCTCATTTACTTATTTTTACACAAGAGTTTGAAAAATGTTGGTAACCAAACAGTTGACAGTAGCCATTGACATCCACACTATGAAAGTCAATGACTACCGTCAGCATTTTGGTTCTAGCGTTCTTCAAAATATGTTCTTTTGTGTTGAACAGAAGAAAGAAACTAATACAGGTTTGGATCAACTTGAGGTTGAGTAAATGATGACAATTTTCATTTTTGGGAAAAAATATATATATTTGTTGCAGTTTCTATTAACCACTATTTAAGTTTCTATGACGACTTCCACTTCTGAGAACCAAGGAAATGTGAAAAAGGTCAATTTTAAGTCTTCTGAAGCCATAGGATAGCTCTACAATAGTGGGAAATAGACTGCTCATGAATTCACGAAAGAGGTCACAATGTCCAGTTAGTAAACAAATCGTTCTTTTAACTCTGGTCTTTTCAATGGATCATTTTTTCCCACTATGAAAGATGTATTCAAGAATCAGACTAACCCACTTCTCGAGTTCGCTGATTGAATGATCCAATCACAGAAGTTAACGGCTCACTAGATGGGAAGATTGTCAGTGATTACTCACATACATTCCAATCCGTTCCTCTTACAAAGCTACTGTATCACTTGGATGATTTGGAATATAGTGCATGAGCAATATGGACTACCATATATGATACTTTTATGGCATATTTTGGAAGCTTCAGTCTCCACCGGAAAACTCAAAATTTCTCCTTTTGAGTTCCACACAAGGAAGTCAAGTACTCTTTTTTTAACATTTGGAAAAACACACACACATATTGGAGGTTTGAGCTAACTAAACAATAATTGAATTGTCCTTTTCAGCATGCTGTATTTCACATCGCTTTTTGTGCATAGAGCAATATTACCTTGAAAAAAAGTGTTTTCATTGACAACAGAAATAATTTAACTCACAAGGACAAAACACATTCAAGAATGTGCCTGTTTTCAAATACTTCTTTCATTATCAACATTTTTATCAACTCTCAGCCAGCCTCAGCTTTTCCTCTCTCAGATGTCCTTTTCTCACGAAAAGTCACGTGAGGCCCAAGTTAGGCGCTTTACTAACCACATATGACAAACTAACTTTTCAGTCTGCTGTGTAACACAATATCCTCACATTATCAACAACTTCATCCACTTTCCTCTCAGCCAGCCTCAATTTTTCTACCAGACGTCCTTCTCTGTATCTACACACCTCATGTGACGCCGTGTGCGAGACAGGGACGCGGCGAATTTAACTTCTGAGGGTCGAGCCGAGCGGCTTTCCTAAGGAAGGTCAATCGTTTTAGAGAAGTACTCGTCAGCCCTTGAGCCCGTTCCATGCATGTATGTGTGAAAGCCTCAAAGACGCTAACGGAGGCGGAGGACTGCGGAGGCCGACTAGATAATAATTAGCGAGAGTGCGACACAAGGGCAAGCAGCACGCGCTTTTAGAATTTCACAAGGATGTGTTTTTTCCCACCGCCTGAGTGACCGTTATAAGTTTGAATCTCTGACGAAGCCTCTCAGTTATTATAATGACTCCGGTAAATAAGAGATTCCTTGAAAGGTTACGCAGTAATTTTCTCCTCATTAAAAGTTTTACAGAAAGTACTTGATTAAAAAAACATGATTAATGACTAATACACAAGTTCTATCCCAATAACCCTCTGATACTGGCCTTATTTGCTTGTGGAATAAAAAAATCGTGGCTCACAGAAAAAAGATCATCTACAACGTACATTACCGTTCAAAAGTTTCTTTAAAAAAAAAAAACTATTCAAACTTTTAAACAACATTGCAATTATTGTGATGCATCACTCATAATCCATCATAAGTCTAAAACTACCATATCAACACATAATAACATGATATAAACCAAAACTACTGCATGCACCTCAAATAATTACCCTTTAGGGCATAGAGGAGAAACAATAATGTACAGTATGTGGAAAATAATGTGTTTTTTGAACCTTAAACCGCATAAACACATTTCATTACACCAAATACACAAAATAATGTTCTTTTTAGCAGCATCATATGACCCCTTTAACAATATTTCTATTCTAATATTTAGATCGTATTAAACACAACATAAAACCAGCATCCAAACTGTGTGGCTCTAAACTGCAGCAAGAACTTAATTTTAAAAGCCTCCACATTCAGAGCCTTCACATTTAAAACCGCTTTATGCAATCAAATAGCATTTAAACGCATTAAAAATGCATTTACTTGCACTGTATAAAATAAACACACACAAAAAGTGTACAAAAGCTAAAGGCCAAATGAAAATGTACTTACACAAACACTCTTGCATAGAGCAAAAACCACAAATGAGCTGTAACAATATAGTTAATTAAATAGTAAATAGATTCCAACCAATATTTAAACCAAACCTATGGCATTTATGGGAATGCAAGTACAGTGCTTTAGGAAGGAAATGAAAAATAATGACTGGATGCTGTACGGTCAGTCGCCTACGTGTACAGTATGTGAGGTGAGTTACTTTCCAACAGTTGTGAGGTAAGTCAGAAGCTTTAATCTCTGGACGGTCCGGAAGTGGAAAAGGTCAATGTGCAAGCAGAAGGGAAGAGGGCAGGAGGTGAAGAAAGGGAGGCGCTAACTTACACCACTCCAGTTTGAAGGCAGGGCATGATGGGAAAGTAGTGAGCAGAGCTTGTTATAACCCGGGTGTAAAAACGCGCGCGTACCCACTCGTGAACCGAACGACCTCAGTGTTCCCTGCAGGCGCGACGATGCTATCTATGCCATAATAAAGAAGACCTTGAATGCATGTGTGCCGATCACCACACACACCTCCACCTCTCTGAATCCATTAGCTGTGCCCGTTGTGTGACTGGAGCAAAATGGCCATAGAGAGGATTTATGTAAAGGTGGCCCAGGTTCACCTCTCTCTCTACATGTCTACGTTCCTCGTTTCTCCCTCCCTCGTACTTTTCTTTTTATTCTCTTTATTTCGACCATCCTTCACAGCTCTGAAGTTCTCACTGTGTTGAATGTGAAATGGTGAAACAAATTCCTTCAAATGCCGCTTTATGCCCTCTCCTGCTCACCCTCACTCCCTCCCTCCCTCGGCTGTCTCTCACTACCTAGTAATCTTCTATCCTTTATAAACCCACTCTGTTTCTGCGTCTCTCACTCACACACCCCCTGTCAAACGTACGCCTGGAGACACACCCTCATCCAGACATAAAACACTAGCTCGGAGTGTGTGCACACACAGCCTAAAGCTGTTCACCTCACCCCGTTCCCTCTCAGACATCAAGCAGATCTTTTCTACTTCTTGATCACATCTCCTGCATCTTTATTTTCCTCCCTCCCGTCCCCTTTTTCAAGGTCAACTTGTGTCTTCCTCTCAAGCATCCCTCCATATTTCTCCGTCTTTCATCTCTGTCGTTCCTCCATTCATGCCTGTCTACCTGCATCTCTGTCCTGCATCTCAATTTTTCGATTCTTTTCACTTCACTTTAGGGTTCATTATTTTATCTTTTGTTAGCTTTACTCCTTTTATCCTCAGCCTGGCTAGCCCCTCTCTCTAAAACAGGAAGTGTGCCGTTAGGCTTCCATACAGCTAAGTGGCATGCGGTTCTCCCGGCCGCTCTCATCTAGTCCTCCTCCTCCCTTGAAATCTAGTTTTTCTACGCTTCAACACGGTTCCAAAACCAAGTTAGCCGCCTATCCATCTACTGCCTACTTAGGAAACTACTTTCGTAAGTGACTACCTTCGCAATCCACAAGAGTGCAGGAGACTTGATTCACAATTGATTCCAAAAGAGGGCAACAATCAGGTTCCTGAAGTAAAAATCCCATAGTTTTTTTTTTCCATTGGGGAATTTATTTTTAACCATAACTTATAATCCATTGAAGACAGACTTACTGTGAGCCATGAGGTTGTTGATAATGGTAAATGCTTTTGTTAAAGCCATTAGCCTACATTATTTAAATTTTTTTAAACAGTCATGTTTAACAGTGGAATTACTGGTGAAAAAATACATTACCCATGTTTCTGCAAGAAATTTCCTCCAATCAAGTCCATACGCTCTCAAACTACTTAAATATTTGTGTGTAATAAGAAAAAAATCAACATCTTTAAAGCAGTAATTTTATATTTATTGGATGTTTTTAATTAGATTGTCATTCGCAGTGCATTATGGGATTGTAGTTCTTTCCCTCTTGAAAACGTATGTGTCTTGTTGTACCTTTGTGTTTTTCTCTGATTTCATAATGTTTGTAACATCATGATTCACCTCATATCTAATTGGTTTGGTTCATGCCTTGTAACTCAAAGACTTCTTAAAAAATCTCTATGGGAAAAATACTACCAGAACAACATGGCTGACAAAGTGGATGGGGACTGTTGTCCTCTAACTAGAGTTTGACGATAACATGTTGCTAACACTTCAGTACTCTAATAGCAAACAATTACCAACAGAAAAACTGAAAATCTGTCACAGTGCACACAAATATAGGCTCAAATAGTGAAATGTTAATAGATTAAACTGTTTTTATAGATACTTTTCGGTACTGAATGACTTGAGTACCGTAAACATTCCTCTCAAGTTGTCCACCATCTTTTTCACTTAGCTTGTCGCAATGTATACCAGGATTGCCTTATCTGTGAAGGATACCCTTGACGAAAAACACCTTAAAACAGTCTAAGTTGTTCTTAAAAGGTTTGAGATGGTCTCCAAGTTGCTGGACAACCAGCTGTTATCTCAGCTGAAAAGTGTCCAACAGACCATTTGACCATGCTGGGAGACCAACTAAGACCAATCAAGGCTGGTTTAAGATGTTTTTTCGCAGGGACATGCGACACCGATTTCTGTTTTGGTGAGATCACAGTATCCTAGAAGTCAATGCTGTAGCCCTCTTGACTGGAGCGTATGTATGATGCCTTCAAATGCTCAGCTCACTGGGTTTTCCTCTTGTATTCCCACTGGAACATCAACAAGCAATCATATGCACACAGTACTTACAAGTAATATCAGATTTATTTTCTAAAAACTGTTTCGTGCATATGTGTTTGTATTCACGCCAACTGACTTCCCACAGTGCATTTGTGTGAATAATCTAAAGTGCGTGTTTTGTTATGAGCGGTTATGTGTTTGTCTACTGGAAGAGTCTGGGGTGCACTAAATTATGGCTGTTTTTGTGTGTGTATGTGTGCGATAGGCACTGCGGTTTGCCATCCTCCCCGAGGACCGCCAAACAGCAGTCACGGCCCCATCTTTTTTCCCCAGGAGATGGTGTTCATATGTGTGTGTGTGTGTGTGTTTGTCTGTGTTTGTGCACATGTGCGGCAGGGGCCCATTTCTTCATCCCCTAGCGAGAGCGTCTGAAATGGAGACAAAATGCCCTCCTGCCTTAAATACTACATGATAAATGCTCCTCTCATATAGAGACGAATACGTACTCATGCTGCACACAAAAACACTCTCACACACACACGTATATAAACCCTGGATGCGGTCTTTACACTCACGCCACATGAATTATTTCCCATAACCCTCATGCACAGATTTTTCCCCGCGAGCTTGCATGCATTCGTCCACTTATTTTACACATTCTCACGGCTGTTTTCAGCACAAAAAGCAAGGGCTGGCCGAGCAACCCTATTCTACATGTGAGCCATGTATTATTGATATGACTGTTTGAAAGAGGGGGAGGCAACATTTATGCTGCCAGCACCTGACCCGAGGAGGAGGAGGAGGAGAAAGTGATGAGCAGGGAGGGAGAGAGGAGGAGAGATTGTAAAAACAGACTTAGAGAAGACAACAACGGCTGTTTTTAGATTCTTAATGCACAATATAAATTTTTTTTTTATATCAACAGGGTCCAAAATGAAGAAATGCCAAATACCCACTGAGAGAAAAAAACTGGCTTTGCCAAATTAAATGTACTTGCCAGTTGGCTGGTTTAACTTTATTTGGAACTGCAAGATGCTACATGTTTTAAATAGAATTGTTTAAAAAAAATTATAATGACTGTCTCTGATGTAAGAGATGTGCACAATTAAAGTGAAATCTACAAAATCCAGGCCAACTATGAAAAATCTATAATATCGATCACAAATACATACACACACCCAACAATGAAAACTCTATAAAATCGATCACAGATACATACATACACACACACACAAATATGTATACACACACAGTGCCTTGCTAAAATATTCATACCCCTTCATTTTTTTACCCCTTCATCAATTTTCCATATTTTATGTTGCTGCCTTGTTAAACAGTTTTAAGTTACTGTTTTCAAACAACAATCTATCATTTTACAGTTTTTTTATTTTTAATAAATTTGCAAAGTTGTTACAAACCTGTTTTTTGCTTTGTCATTATGGTGTATGGAGTGTAGATTGATGTGGAAAAAAGTCATTTGTAAAGTAGAGTTGTACATTTGTAAAGTTTACCAGCCATGAAACTTTTCACGTTATTGTTATAAAAAAAATGATTACAAAAGCACGTAAATAAGTAAATGATAAAATAACCAATTGGTAGATTTCATTTTGGGCCCTGCACAGATGATAGACTAAAATTCCCCCATTAGGACATTGAGGGGCAAAAGAATCAAGAGAGTTGTAAATGGGCGACAGAGAAGTGCAAAGAGGGACTGAAGAAGCCAGAAAGACAGATAAAGAAGAGTTGGCAATAAAATGAGGATGTACTGTAGAAGGTAGAAGGGGGAAGAGAAGGAACAGACTGAAAAGTAAGAGAGAGAGGGACAGCAGGAGATGGCAAGGGAGCTAAAAAATGAGGTGAAAGGGGTGGAACTGAAAGAGATTTTAGAGCTGAGGTGGAGGAATTGCAGGGCATGAGAACAGAAGGGAAAGATAATAAAAGAATAAATATGCAGGTGAAATGAGAAAAGGGGGAGGGAGGGAGTGAGAGAAACGGATGCAGAGGTGAGGGGGAGAGCCAATCTGCAAAAGGTGAACAGGTGGAGGAGAGAAAACCGAGAATGAGAGGAAGAGAGCATGCCAGGGGAGAAGAGAAGAAAAGAGCTCAGAGACAGAAAGAAGAGAAGATGAGCAGAGTACGAGAGCAAGTATTGAGAAGCATTAGAGATGCGAAATATCCGCATTCTATATACAGTGTGTATATATATATATATATATATAAAACCATTCTTTCTGGTCATCAAATCTGATTGGCTGATAACAGTGTGATATTCTAGTGACAACAGAACTCCAACTGTTTAACCATTTGTATCGATCCGCTTGTAGTATTTCTATCAGAAAGACTCAGAGAGAAGGTAAACGTTTACATGGTATTTATTCCATAAAGTGTTAATGGATGGTGGTGAGTGAGTTACAATAATTAGTGAATAGTTGTATGGAAAAATTCTTTGGCATAGGCCCCGTCCTTTGTCCAAATCTTGGGGACGCAGATTTGGCTGATCCTGCCTGAAGATGAAGGCAGGGGCGGAGCCTACCCCCTATAGATGGACAGGGCCAACCTGGTGGTGGTGGGGAGGATGGAGGGGAACGTCGGCGACATCAACAGCGAAAATGAAACGGAGTTAAGTGCTTATATACTCCTGGTGTCAAGCAGTGATTGGTCAGACCTGTTAGTATGAATGAATGACGTGGCATTGGAGTCTTCCTGACAGAATTTGCGCTGACGCTTCAATTTCTCAGAGTTTCATGGCGGATGCCCAGATCCACAATAATTTTAAAAAAATAACTGTTTTTGCGTCACGGAATGTAGTTTTAAGACTTTTTAAGTGACAATGTATTTGTTTAGACTTTAAAATTGCCGTTTGTTAATAACGATAACGTCTAATTTAAAATGTACTTTGACGTTTTCGGAGACGGGAGCTCTAGGGCGTCAGCGGCCTTTCAAGGGCTCATGAACCCACCGAGAGCAGCCTCACCTCAGCCAGATCTTCTGTAATTTGCCGCTGGCTCTAATGTCTCTATTGTG
This sequence comes from Sinocyclocheilus rhinocerous, assembly GCF_001515625.1. Classification (NCBI taxonomy): domain Eukaryota; kingdom Metazoa; phylum Chordata; class Actinopteri; order Cypriniformes; family Cyprinidae; genus Sinocyclocheilus; species Sinocyclocheilus rhinocerous. Next base: position 221,468 of record NW_015640094.1, on the reverse strand, counting down.
GTTAAACATGAGATATAATTCATTTTGGGTTAATCTAACAGGCAGTTCTTTGGTCCCATTAAAGGGGTCCTATTATGCTCTTTTACAAAGTCTTGATTTTGTTTTGGGGGTGTACTAGAACAGGCTTTCAGTGTGTGCTGTGATTGGCAGCACTCGGCACCTGGTCGGGAAATGACACGCCCCTTCCCATAGCCGCCTGCGAGCTTCAGTGTAAATATTGCGTCAAAATCAAATCAATTTGAGCGTGATTTAAACCCGGATGATTGTAACCACTCTAAATTCGTCTTCATTGGGAAAGCTAGCATGTCTCCGACACATTATTTGTTCCAGAGCAAATAGTTTCGGCTGAGGGCAAAATCTCATCACGTTATATTTTATGTAACAGAAACACAATGTATCATTAAGTTACTGGAGAACTGGAGGAGGGTCTCTCTCATTCTAGAGAGCATCTGATTGGACAAAAGCCTGTGTAGTACAACATGAGTCTTAAGTATTTTTATCCTATGCCTATACATTTTAGACACATTAAACGTTAATTTACTCAACTTATAGAAAAATACTAGCATATAGATAAATGTCTTTGACGCTAACAGACATGGAGAAAAAGCTAGAAAAACTCAAAATTAAATTTAACCACTATGGGATGCACTGAAGAGCTCTTTTCCCTTAAGAGCACATGTTAGATTGAGTGGCTGTAAGCACGTAACGATAACAGACCCCGAGTGGTGCGCTTTCAAGAATAAATATGAGCTGCTAAAGTACATTACTTGAAAAAAGTTTGAACAACCTTTAAAAATGCTACTTAGCAATGCATAATAAATTATGCTTGATATATCCATCCTTCACATCATACGTGATGCCTAACCTCACGTGTAGCGTGATAAATTACAGATTCATATAGCGTAGATTTATATCCTTGTGAAAACGGATATCGGTGCATCTCTAAAAACGCAGGTTTGATTATGGAGATGAGTGAAGGAACAACAGCTCATCTGCATGACAAAGATGAAAATAAGAACAAAGACGAGAGGGAAAGAGAGATAAACAGTATGCAGGTGGGCACACGTACGTGAACGCCGCACTTCCTCCATTATTCCGCCAGCTGGATGCTAGAGAGCATCTGATTGGACAAAAGCCTGCGTAGTACAGGATGAGTCATCAGTATTTTTATTCTATGGCTATACATTTTAAACACATTAAACGTTAATTTACTCAACTTATAGAAAAATACTAGCATATAGATAAATGTCTTTGACGCTAACAGACATGGAGAAAAAGCTAGAAAAACTCAAAATTAAATTTAACCACTATGGGATGCACTGAAGAGCTCTTTTCCCTTAAGAGCACATGTTAGATTGAGTGGCTGTAAGCACGTAACGATAACAGACCCCGAGTGGTGCGCTTTCAAGAATAAATATGAGCTGCTAAAGTACATTACTTGAAAAAAGTTTGAACAACCTTTAAAAATGCTACTTAGCAATGCATAATAAATTATGCTTGATATATCCATCCTTCACATCATACGTGATGCCTAACCTCACGTGTAGCGTGATAAATTACAGATTCATATAGCGTAGATTTATATCCTTGTGAAAACGGATATCGGTGCATCTCTAAAAACGCAGGTTTGATTATGGAGATGAGTGAAGGAACAACAGCTCATCTGCATGACAAAGATGAAAATAAGAACAAAGACGAGAGGGAAAGAGAGATAAACAGTATGCAGGTGGGCACACGTACGTGAACGCCGCACTTCCTCCATTATTCCGCCAGCTGGATGCCGCGTCGCCAGGGGCCTCGAGGAGCTGGACGGCGAGGCTCATTTGAGTGCCATTAGAGGCAGCCGGTCGTACACTTACACTAACACTGAACATGGAGAATGAGGGTGGAAGCGGAGGGGAGGAGAGAGCACTTAAAGAAACGGAAAGAGACGGGAATTGTTATAGCATATTTACTCGCCGTCAGCAATTCTCTCTCCTCATTAGCCCGGCACAGGTCTGATCACTTTGTTAGAATTGATTCAGAACGGGTGAAGTTGTTTGCCCGCCGCTCTGTCTAAAAGAGACGACAGTATACAATTACCTTACAAGCATGTAAACAAGCCACACGAACGCGGTGAGGAAGAATGCGAGGCGCCACGCTTTTGTGGGGCCCGACTGTGTCTAATGTGTGCGTGCGTGCGAGGTCGTGTTTGGACAAATGTATTCCCTACGCAGCGGGAGCGAGGCATTGATTTTCCCATATTACCACACGTCAGGGCCACAAAGAAAGCCACCGCCACCATAATTACAGCATGCCAACTGCAAATTCCCCAGACCAGCGCGCTCGCTTCCAAATCACCCTCTCAAAGACTGCATTTCCCAGAATCCCCTAGTAGATTAAGACTAGAGGAGTGAGAAGTAATTTGCTTAAAGGATTAACTCTGCCAAAAATGGAAAACAGTTATCTCATACGAAACCTGTTTGACCTTCTGAGAAACACAAAATGAGATTAAAAAGAAAAAAAAATGCAGGTCATTCTTTTCTAAGCAGTTACAATGAAGGAAGACTGAGGCTTTAAAGATTCAAAAAGGACTCATAAAAATCCTCTATATGGCTTGTATGCAATCATGAAGTCATTAAATAGCTTTGAGTGAAAGTGTGAATTTAAGGCATTATTCACTCTCCTCAAGTGAGCTGTTAATCACTGTGACTGAATCATTGAGTCAGTGAGTTGAACTCCACAAAATGAATCAGTTTAGAAGAGTGAGAAGTCATGTGCTTAAAGGATTATTCATACTTTACTCACTCTTGTCATTTCAAACCTCTACAACCTTCCGTGAAACACAAAATAGGATATTTTAATAACACTGGCCACCAATTTCCATACAATTACAATAAATCAGCTTCAAAAGCAACATGCAAAAATAATAGAAGTAGTCCACATTACTTGAACACTATATTTCATATCTTCTAAAGCCATACAATTGCTCTGTGTAATAAACAGGCCAACATTTTATTCATTCATTGAAAATCCTCCAGTGAAACTCTTGTGCCTGGTTCATTAAGTCATTGAGTTGAATCCAAGAACCAAATCAGTTTGATTCACTGAATAAATCTTTCAGATCAGTTCTCTGAACTGGATCAAATGTTTCTTTGAAAATATACAAAACATAATTTTCTTTACCAGTCAGATTCACAAATGTCTGTTCCTCACAAATGAATTGTATGGCTTCAGAACACACGGGAAAAAAATCATCTAAAGCACTTTTTGGTTAGGCTAAAATGTAATTTAATATTTACGGATAACCATCACCTCCAGTGAAACTCCTGACTGGTTCATTAAGTCAGTGAGTTGAACTCAAGAACCGAATCAGTTCAATTCACTCAATGAATCATTCAGATCAGTTCTCTGAACTGGATCAAATGATTCTTTAAAAACAACATACAAAAAAATCATTTTCTTCAGAAATGTCTGTTTCTCACAAATGAATTGTATGACTTTAAAAGACCTAGAAAAAAAAATTATAGGAACCACTTTTATGGTTAACCCAAAATTTAATTCGTTATTCACTGATAATCGTCACCTCCAGTGAAACTTCGCTCTTTGGATTTGAGACTTTAGTCTTTGCAACTTTACAGATCTTCTTTATGCACCAAGAGCTTGTAACGCTCCAAAGAGAAAGGAAAACTTGAAATCGCATCATATGACCCCTTTTAGTCAGTGAGTTGAACTCAAGAACCGAATCAGTTCAATTCACTAAATGAATCATTCAGCTCAGTTTTGTGACCTGGACTAAATGACTTTTTTAAAACATACAAAAAAATCCTTTTGTTCACAAGTCAGACTCACAAACGCCTGTTCCTCACAAATGCATCGTATCACTTCAGAAGAACCAGGGGGGAAAATCATCATATGGACCGCTTTTATGATTCTTTTTAGTCATTTTAATGCCTGACAGCCTTAGTTCTTATTCACTTTTATTAAATTGACAAAAGAGACCAGAATACGCTTTAAATATTAGTTTTTATTCCACACAAGAAAGTAAGTCACGAGAGTGAGAAAACGCTTTTAATGTGAACTTCTCCTTTACACAGGGAGAATGAAATTGGCGGAGGGGGGAGCAAAACTCATATGTTAAGGATTAGCAATGCGGTCTTCTGGGACTTTCTCCCGCTGAATCAAAGGTTAATCGCATTACGGGAAAACTGCATAATAGAAAACCTCACCACCGTGAATACGAGAGGGTCACAGGCGCGGATGTAAACGGGACTGAATCGGGATGTTTAGAAGGACGTGGGCGCAATGGGGGCGAGTGAGTGCAGATTATTCAAGGCGTGCTCGAGCTCTCGGATGAAGTGAGATCATCTGCGCGTGACTCAAGTGGCCGGTGTAGTGCCGAAAATTGCACCCTGCCAGATTATGCACCCCCTAATATTGGTAGGTTTAGGAGTAGGTGTGGGGGAGGGGTTAGGATTACGGGGGGGGTTGGGATTAGGCAATCAGGTAGCAACTTCAACGAGGGGGTGCATAATCTGACAGGGGTGCAGAATTCGGCACAACACCGGCCGTGCGCGGGAATCAATGAACGGACACCTGTATGTGCTACAGACAGTAAGGCAAGCTCCCACGAGAGCGGCTCTGAATCGTAAAGATCTCTCCATAATGAAGCCCCAGCGAGCCACTTGCACAAACTTAGACACGAGCACACATTCCCCAGAGCGCCGCTGTCGACATGTAACAGCGTTCATCACATTACTGAAAAGCCCTAAATCACATTATAGCTGGAGTGTAGCCTCAGAGCTAACCGTTAGCGCTGATCTCTGCTAGGAGACAGCCTGGCAAAAACCAACTTTGAGAGGCGATGGCAGCTGGCAGCTCCTGTCGGTGCTCATATTTATAGGAAATTCCCACTGTAGGTTTACGAGCTCGCACTGTCGTAAAACTCCCGGGTGATTAGCCCCTAAATGAGAGCGGGTTGTTGCTAAGCACCCTTCAGTCATAGAGTATACTTCTATACTCTTTGCTTCAGTGAGCGCTCGTCCGAGAATAATGGAGGCTAACAAGTGAGCAGAAGAAGCGGGAGGGATTACAATAGACACTAGTGAAAGTAATCAGGACGCTCTAATATTACGACAGTCACGTTCGTGCTTTCCAGTCAATAACCGTGGAAGAGGTGAAGCATGTTTTCAACACTCAATGAAGAATTGAGTAACGGAGAAAGACTTTTGACTTCAAGTCTGGTCTTCATTGCTACTTATTAAAGCCGAGAACAGTCCACTTAGATCAGAGAAAGACGTAAAAAGCACGTGGGGAAAGAAAACAAACGCATTTCAGCTAACTAGACGCAATACAATGAAGCAAACATGTTGTGGGTACCATATTTCTCATGATCATTTACAAAATAATTTACAAACTGAAACTTGTATACAGATTTGAGTAAGGTCTAATTGTTTTATTTCATTGATTTATTAAAACATCATAATAAATTATGATATATCATCCATTACAGGAAAATAATAGTATGTGTCAATATTTCTTCCTCAAAGGAATTTAAAACATTTTACAAAAATATTAAGTTTGTCAATAGGCATTTAAAAAAACACTTGGAAGTTCATATACATACACGCATACAATTTTTTGGTAAATTCAGGTTAGTTCATAATATTTAATCTAAAAAAGTTATTTTAATATTATGTACAATCTATGATAATATTTAATTTTTTAATTTTAATAACACTTTTGCTTGTCGCATTTTCCCCATAGCGAGCTGTGCTCTGATTAAAAGCGCCCAATCTCTAGTTTGGTTGTCGAGCGTGGTATTGGTCTCTCTCTCTCTCGTGTGCTTAACTCCGTGTCTACCGCCACACTGATCCAGGGATTTCAAGGATCTACAGCTCGATTTATGCATAAAATATATATATACAACAAGAGCCGAGGAAACCAATTATATAACGTCAGCTTCACCTAGAGTGACTGCTTGAACATCATGTAGCGTGAAGGACGTTACCTTCATCTAATAAGATTCCCCTATTGGCTCATCGGGCTGTCAATCACATCCGTGCATGTCCTTCAGCAAAAGCAATACCCAATAATTTGATCCCGGGCCATGAACACCATCTGGGTTAACCTGAGATATATTAGACAGAGATGTGCCAAGCCACAAAACGTCCTGAGGGGTCAAGGTCCAGCTGGCTTTGGAGGAAAACATCCTGGGCTGTTTCTGAAAGATGACAGACGGAGACGGGAAGACAAAACGGCTCGTCTGAAGCCAGAGCTCCTGTGAGATACCTTCAGGGTTCCCACTCTTTCCGATGAATTATTTCCATCATGTTTCTTCCGTGACTTTTAAGAAGTAAGGTTTTTAAAAAATAATTTCTATACAGCTCGCACTCATAAACGATCATCCCCAGCTGAAGAAAACACTTAAGAACTAGAAAAAATTCCTGTGACCTTTTAAGATTTTATTCATCTGTATGACTTTTAAAGGGCTGGAAATAACACTTGAAATTCTCTCATATTTTCAGCTTTTTAGGGAACCTCATATGTTCCTCTGGTTGATTTCTGAAGGCAGAATAAGATGTATTCTTCATGATGATGATATCCCATAATCACACAGATGCATCATTTGGTGGAAAACTGAGAACGAACCACTGAGAACGAGTCAATGAATTCATAATGCCTTTTCCCCCATTTATTGCAACTTCTGGTTTTGATTTTTGATATCTACTCTGGATATGCGCCATTTAGAATTGAACTGAATGGCTTTTAAATTCCAGTTCGCTTCCTGAATTTGAACTGCACTATATATATATAGTGCTGTCAAAGATTAATCACGATTAATATTAACATAACATATGTGTGTACTGTGTACATTTATTATCTATATATAAATACGCACACATGCATGCACATATTTAAGAAAAAAATTGTTTATATATTAAATATATTTATATATAATATAAATTCTATGAACATGTAAATACATGTGAATATTTTCAAAATATATATTCTATGTGTGAGTATTTATACATAAATATACACACACACATATATTATGTAAACAAAAACTTTTTATTTTGGATGCGATTACTCATATTAGTGTGTGTGTGTGTGTGTGCGTGTGTATACACACTAATTATGTAAAATTTTATTATACTTAATTTTATTAGGCTATAGCTTATTTTATTATATAATTGTACATTTTCATACATTTTTCTTTTATTATAGAAAATAAGGAAAATTATCTGCAAACTTCAGTCAATATTTGTTATTTTTTTCCTTTGAAAGCCCTGTATACATTTTACAAAAACATTTGTTAACATTATATATGCACACATTACATAATGCATATTAAAAATAAACAAATTTTGTCTGTGCCGATAGCCTAGTGGCCAGTGCGCCGACATATAATGCCGTTACGTTTCAGCTGTCCCGAGTTCAAATCCCGCCTTGAGGACCTTTCCCGATCCTGCCCCCCTCTCTCTCCCCCGCTTCACTTCCTGTCTGCTCTACACTATCCTGTTGTAATAAAGGCAAAATGCCAAAAATAACTCTTTAAAAAAATAAAGTTTACAGCATTTATTATTTATTTATAGTTACTAGTTATATTATAAAGATAATAATATATATTATACTTTTTTCCATTAAGTAGCCTAATGGTAGGCCTATTTATTTATTAATGTTTTATTTTATTTTTTTCATTTACATACATTTTTTAATAACATCTCCTGCACTCTCCAACATAGATTGCCGTCAATATATATATATATATATATAAAATATAAAATGTATATATCATGTGTATATATATTCTTATTTATTAATTACATAATAATAAATAACTATTATATATATATACATATATATACATACATACATACATACATGCATACATACATACACACACACTGTATATATTATATATACACACACAGGTTTTTTAAGTTGTTTCCCATGGCCCATATGTCTTTATTTCCATAAGGAAACCATGCCTAAAAGGTCTGGAGAATGTGTCCAACTGTTGTAAAATACAAAGAATGCGCTGTTTCTCTGTGTCCTTATAGAAAACAATATAGCAGGACCTTTGAATATTTTACATATTAAATATATTAAAAAGTCCTGCTATATTTTCTGTGAGGCCACAGAGAAACGCTACTTAAAAGGTCTGGCGAACGAGTCCAACTGTTGCACACTTGTTTTCTGGATTCCTCATATGCTGTCAATAGTTATTTTGCTTTGCCTCCAAGCGATGTCTGTTCTACCTCAGAAACTGGCATCTGTTCTCTTTCTCCATCTGTTTTTTCCCTCTTCCACTGTCTCCATCTATTCATCAACACCCGTCTCAAACTGCAGCACCGAGTGTTAAGCAGAGAGCCTCAGAAGCTATCCACCCCGCTTCTCCTGCGGCGCAGCACGCTGATCACCGCAAAGGGTCAGTTTACTGGGAGAATTTCACAAAACCTGTCAAAAATATCTCCAGGTGATATTTCACCTCAAACTCAAAAGAAATAAGAAACCATGCCTATTTATTTATTAATGTTTTATTTTATTTTTTTCATTTACATACATTTTTTAATAACATCTCCTGCACTCTCCAACATAGATTGCCGTCACATCACACCTTCTTTCCCTGTGTGTGTGTGTGTGTGTGTGTGTGTGTGTGTAAACCCCTCATTCAGCTTTTCAGGCGCTTATCCTCTTCACACACACACACACACACGCATCTCTCACACAGATGTTATGCCCCTCAATCACAACACATCTATCCGTCCTAAGCCAAGATTACTCTGCACCGCCACCCCTCAAATCCTCCGCTTTCCATGACCTCAGTGCAAAACGCTGAAGAATCGCAGCCTTCAGCATTCAACACTCAGGCTTTTTGGAGTCAGAGGCCTGTATGTAGATCATTCTCGCTCATTAGCTCACGGTTACTTTGATCAGACGGGGTAGATCCGGGATCGGCGACCCGACGCAATGCCCTATGCGCCGTCTATTGCAACCCTATTGCAAACACATCTCTATGCAAGCACGTCCCCGTCCTGATTGGCCTCTAACAAGCTTGCCTGGGTTTGTTAGAACAGGGCTTTAACAATATCCCGCCGATATGTGCGATTCCCAGGAAGAAAGGTCGAGCCTTCCATGCTTTGAAAAATAACAGTGGAGATCTGATCAAAGGCCAGCGCAAACAAGAGCGTCGACACATCAAGAGAAGAAGCTGGCGAGGGGATGCGGGAAAAAGCTGCAATCTCGGTCACACCCCTCGTTTTCCAGGAACATTTGTTGTGGGGATAAGAGTCACTGTCGTCAAGGCGACGGCGAGAAGAGAGGCAGCTGGGTGACAGAGCAACAGCTGCTCATTCACAGTCACATCTGGCGACAAGAGCGTTCATCTCCGTGCCAACAGAGCAGAGAGAGCCAGCCGAGAGATGGAGAAACACACAAGGAGAGAGAGAGAGAGAACGAATGAAAGAAAGTAGGGATGTGCAAAACATCATGTTATTAAAAATCAGTCGGTCACCTGAATAACTAGCTGACAGGCCTTAACGAAGTCTAGTTGAATTAGACCGGTTTCTAACAGGGCCTTTAGAGGAGACATAAAAAAAAATATCACAAACAGCATGCAAGAAGCACCAAGAGCTTGTAACACTCCAAAGAGAAAGGAAAAATTGAAATCGCATCATATGACCCCTTTAAGAAAATGAAGCCTTTTTAAATGTGAAATTGTTTTCATTCAAATTAAGCACAATTCCCATTACTGTAAAGTATTTACAGTAGATAAACAGTGAAGTATTTATACTGTACATCATGGTAATATTTACTGTACTGACTTTATTCTAAAATAATAATGTTATAATTTACAATACAGAACTGCTCTTACTGTATTGAGAATCACTACTGAGAATTAAAATAAAAATTTAAAAATAAATGAGCACATTACAGTAAGATTTAAATTTTTTAAATAAATGTTCTCTTTTTTTAATACTTCGAGGATGGTTTAATTGTCATAAAGTTGATCACACTGTCACAATATAATAAAAATTATATTTTTAAAATTTTATAAAAATATTTTAACAACAGTAATATTAATAATAACAACAACAGTTATTATTATTATTATTAGGAATATGGTTTTTAATTGTCATGAAAGTGATCACACAGTTGTCACAATATTTACCCATTAATACTAAAAATAGCCCTATGTATTTGTAATAGTATTTTAATTAAAAATATATATATTTTAACATTTTTATTTTTTAAATAATAATAATAATAATTGTTATTATTAT
>NW_015640094.1:200064-211185 GCF_001515625.1 Sinocyclocheilus rhinocerous | reverse complement strand
AATAATAATAATAATTATTATTATTATTATTATTATTATTATTATTATTATTATTATTATATTTTAATATGTAATAGACTTTTCTATTGTTTAGAAATGTATTATTGTTTATTATTTTCTATTCTTATAATGTGACCGATGATTCACTCAAAAGTGCATAACTAAACCCAAATAAACATATTAAAATTTATTACAATAAAAACCCATCTACACCGGGCTACCAAGAAATTATTAATCGTCTGTTCACAGAAAGTGCGTAAACAAGCTGAAAGATTTCCTTACAAGCAGAAATTCTTTCTTGACAGTTACGGCTCTCCTGTGCTCTCCCTCCTGCGTCTACATTATTATTTAATAACGCTTACAATCATTTGTCACACTAAAAGCAGAACACACCGGTCACAATAAAGATGGACTGCTGGCATTAAAAAACCTTCGAGACCCACACGCTTCCTCAAACTTAAAACTCTGGGCTGGGCGGCACACAAGCTTTAACACAATATACAAAAATCTGCACATCAATCTTCACCGGGGCTCACAGGAAAAGCCTACTTCTGCACTTTAAAGAGTCTCTGTGATTTGGCAATCCCCTAGTAGGAGTCTGCGGCATCTCCAAATGGCAGCTTGCTCACCACAACCTCCGCTGTGCTAATTTCTCACCTATTAAGAGAAAGCAGGGCGGCCGTGGCAGGAAAGCCCGGTCTGGCTGGCAACAGAAGCTCTGGTTTGCAGACTGCACTGGGTGGTCATGCAAATCCATCGGGGGGCTAATCAGAAAGCAAATGGCCTAGAATTGCTCGGGAGGCACTGGGTGAAAAAGTCCAGTCATGAGGCTCGCTGATGTTATCGGACACTGTTTGCGTGTCCTACTTCCTATTTTCAATGCCCGTCTAAGCAACTAAACCGTGCAGCACAAGTCATTTAACTCAAGTTTCTGTGCCATTTCCTCTTTTTGGTATGCCCGTCCTCCTCTTCTCCCACACCTCCACATTTTTCATTTGCACTAAGTAGGCCCAGACAGAATTAGCAGATTTCTCTGCATTTTCAGGTGCTGACTTGAGGAAAAAAAAGTGAAGATTTGTGGAACGAATCGGAATATGGTAAAGCATGTCAAATGATGCAGGAGTATGACACTCTTATTTAAAGCGGAAAGCGTCATTGGATTAGATAAAATCCTTTTTTTTTTTCAACTGTTTTCAGCCTACGAACCCTCTTGGTGGAAAGAATGAGCAGGGGAGACTGTGGTTTGTATGACAGCATGAGTGCCATATTAATTCATTTACATGATTATTGCATTTCAACACATGAAAACAATTGTTATGGATGCACAGCGTCATATTCATGTACATTATCTTTTAATTTTACTCCATTGGATGGATGGATGGATGGATGGATGGATGGATGGACAAAATGTGGGCTCGAGATTATTATTATTTTTTTTTTAAATATTAACACTTTTATTCAGCAAGAATGCATTAATGAGGTCATGAAATGAGAAATCAAATTTCCCTGGATCTTTTGAATGTAAGAGGTCACTGTACTATAAAAAAAACATTGTCTAAGTTTCAGAACTCAAAACTTCCTTGTTAGACCACAAACAGCTCTTATTGAAACCAACTTGCTAAAATGGCTTGTTTCAGATTTCAGCCGTTTACACAACACCATTTTCAGCTATAAAAGAAAACGTTTTATGCGTTTGGTCATTCGTATAGACAACAATGGAGTTTTGGGGGCTATTTTTGAAAACTTTTAAATGCTGTTATTGTCTCCGATGGCGAATGATTTGCAGATCCTGAGCACCACTGCCAAACATCTAATCTTGTAAAATGTGTGGTAAGTACTGCCGCTTTGTAGTATAGAGTCAGTGTGACTGCGAATCTCGAAAGTGAAAGTAAAAAGAGAGCGCGTATTCAAAAGCTGTTTCAATGCCCTGCATATTAGCAGCTCCCTGATGCCCGCAATGTATATACAGTATAATTACCCAACGATATAACTGCGAGACAAAGTATTGACATTTTTTTCCCTCCCATCTCATATTTATTCCCTTTAGGGGTTCCGTAGTACACGTCATTTCCTTTCCAAACACGGAATTGGGATGTGGCGGATTGCCAAAAATATGCTAAGATTATAAGTGCACCTCAGGAAACATTAGAAAATAATTTTAAAAATGCAGTTCATGACCCCTTTAAACTGATCAAAAGTGGCAGTAAAAACATTAATAACGTTACAAAAGACTGCTATTTCAAATAAACGCTGCTCGTTTGATCTTTCTATTCATCAAAGAATCCTGAAAAGTAACAGGGTTTCCAAAAAAATGTAAAGCTCTACAACTGTTTTCAACATTGATAATAATCAGAAATGTTTGAGCATTAAATCACCATATTAGAATGGATTATTAGAAGGATTATGTGACACTGAAGACTGGAGTAATGATGCATTACAGGAATAAATCATATTTTAAAACATTCAAAAAGAACAGAGTTATTTTAAATTGTAATAATATTTCACAATATTACTGTTTTTATTGTAATTCTAGTCAAATAAATGCAACTTCGATGCGCATTTGAGACTTCTTTTGAAAACATTTAAAAAACGTTTTAACGGTTATGTAAATATATAAATTAAATAGTACAAATAAATAAAAACAAAACAAACATCACTGTAGAGCAGGCACAAATTCTGTGTGGGCCCGATCAAATTTCTCCTCAAACTATTATAGTAGTACGCCATCGATTACAACCGAGTCAGATGCTATAGATATTTAGCCTCAACACAGCGCAAGACACATGATACAGGCATTTCAGGACAGACTATTATGAGAGAGTGTGCTGAACTTGTGTTTGAAGAACATCTAATGTCTCATGAGCTCATATACACACTTTAAACTCCAAAAATTGAGGATTCACAGAGGAATTCATTTCCTAACAGAACATGTGTGGACTGCTCCCGCGTGCCTTACAGAAGCTCTCCTGTTAACAATAACAGGTTACAAACACATCTCCACCTTCAAAGAAAACCACAAGCTGATATTTTCGCGCAGCGGCACCTTTAAGGTTCCCGTAGCTAAACTAACAACTTCTAAGAGCAATCTGCTGTGAGAAGCAATCACACGAGTCGTGAGATTTACCGATCTGTGCAGTCGCAGGCCGGTTTTGATATTCCTTTCAGACCACTTAAACCGGCCCACCAGGAAACAAAGTGGGCCGCAGCAGCTCCGTTGCGGTTCCACAGCGGTCCGCATTACACCTCGAGGTCAGGAACCCAGAGTCTGGAGGAGAGGAGCTCTGACGCCGGCTGAGATCAGAGGCCGAGAGCCATTGATCCGGGCCCGAGTTCGTGATCCGGTGTCAGCGTGCGAGCAGGTGCGGAGCAGAATTCACAGTGGAACCGCGTCTCATCCGTCTCCCAGGGCAGTTTTTTCCAGCGGGAAACTCCAGCGCCAGGCCTCCCTAATCTTCATCATCACCTCTCTGCTGCTTCTCGCCGGCTCTGATCTCCGCTCGCACAAACTCACATCACATCGGCTCATTAGCAGGCTTTACAGACACCTTCGCTGTCAGACTCGCACTCCTCTTTCCTGTTTTTAGATTCCTACACTTATAATGAGGTTACCCCACACATTTTTTTCCCTCTTCTCCTCGTCGAGCTCGTTCAAGCATAAGTGCCGGCGAGACTCCACCAACTGAGCTCTCGTTCTTTCTCACCCGAGTTGTTTCATTTCTCACCTCTTTCTTTTCCACCTTTCTCACTCTTGCTCAATCTGATCAACTGTTTTCTTAGGGCCCAATAAAATCTATTTCCCCTCCCCCAAATTCTGTTTTAAAAAAAAGTTTTAGATTTTTTTTATTTTAAGAGTTTGATTCAATTTTTGTCGTTAACAGCATGTCTGATCATTTGAATTCAAAAAACCTAACTTGATCAATCTTTTAAAATGTAATCAAATTTAAGTATAATAATTTAGAACATTGCACTTTTTGTCCAGATTCAATTTTTTTATTGTTTTATTTTATTTTACATTTTTTTGTAATTAAACAGCATGTCTAATCATTTGAATTCATAAAACTTATTTTAATGTAATAAAATGAACATTTACAATAAAACATTGCATTTTTGCCAAAAAAAAAAATACTTTAAAACAGAACTTTACTAGGCTATATAAATTAAAACTTGGATGTAAAAAAAACTGTGATCATGATTCCTTAAAATAAATAAATAAATAAAGTATTTATACTATATCATGGTAATATTTGCTTTACTGAGTTTAAGCTGATATTTAAAAAAAAAATGCATTTAATAATTTAGTGATATTTTGCAGTACAAAATTGCTCTATATAATAAAATTAAAAACATCTGAGCACATTATAGTAATAAAAATTAAGGGAAAATTGTTTCATTGTCATGAATATGATCACAAAATTGTCAAAAAACGTACCTATTGATCATAAAATAGTTTTAATTAATATCATTATTATTATTATTACTTTGAGAAATACATTTTACTATACTAAAAGAATATATCGTAAATTCCAAAAATATATCATAAAAACAAGACTTTAATTTTGGTGGATAACGAATATTTGAGTTTCGGCATATTTGTTAATTTTCCATATAGATTACTTATGAATTCGCGATGCTAATTCATATCATGATTTGAATGTAATTTCACAGCCATACTTTTGCTATCTTTTTCCAAATTTTGCCAAAACAGTAAATTCCATTTTTACACCTGAATTTTTTTAAATGCCTGGATTATGTCTGCGTTTTCTGCATCATGGTAATCATAAGACCTTATTTTCTGCAGTATCTGTATCCTTTCTGAATCTCATCCTGCTTTTAGTCATTCCCGAGCTTGTTTAGCTTTAACGAAGCATCTTTTTTGCCTTCTCTACTTCTTGCCCTGTTTTAGATTTTTTTTATTTTAAGAGTTTGATTCAATTTTTGTCGTTAACAGCATGTCTGATCATTTGAATTCAAAAAACCTAACTTGATCAATCTTTTAAAATGTAATCAAATTTAAGTATAATAATTTAGAACATTGCACTTTTTGTCCAGATTCAATTTTTTTATTGTTTTATTTTATTTTACATTTTTTTGTAATTAAACAGCATGTCTAATCATTTGAATTCATAAAACTTATTTTAATGTAATAAAATGAACATTTACAATAAAACATTGCATTTTTGCCAAAAAAAAAAATACTTTAAAACAGAACTTTACTAGGCTATATAAATTAAAACTTGGATGTAAAAAAAACTGTGATCATGATTCCTTAAAAAAAATAAATAAATAAAGTATTTATACTATATCATGGTAATATTTGCTTTACTGAGTTTAAGCTGATATTTAAAAAAAAAATGCATTTAATAATTTACAGTGATATTTTGCAGTACAAAATTGCTCTATATAATAAAATAAAAAACATCTGAGCACATTATAGTAATAAAAATTAAGGGAAAATTGTTTCATTGTCATGAATATGATCACAAAATTGTCAAAAAACGTACCTATTGATCATAAAATAGTTTTAATTAATATCATTATTATTATTATTACTTTGAGAAATACATTTTACTATACTAAAAGAATATATCGTAAATTCCAAAAATATATCATAAAAACAAGACTTTAATTTTGGTGGATAACGAATATTTGAGTTTCGGCATATTTGTTAATTTTCCATATAGATTACTTATGAATTCGCGATGCTAATTCATATCATGATTTGAATGTAATTTCACAGCCATACTTTTGCTATCTTTTTCCAAATTTTGCCAAAACAGTAAATTCCATTTTTACACCTGAATTTTTTTAAATGCCTGGATTATGTCTGCGTTTTCTGCATCATGGTAATCATAAGACCTTATTTTCTGCAGTATCTGTATCCTTTCTGAATCTCATCCTGCTTTTAGTCATTCCCGAGCTTGTTTAGCTTTAACGAAGCATCTTTTTTGCCTTCTCTACTTCTTGCCCTCCTCCTTTTCTCGAGCACCTGTGCCTCATTAACCCCCCAAAAGGCCCTATTTGACTTTCCGTTCGTCACTCGATTGCTGATCTTCAATCACGCCACAATTCACATTTAATTCAGACACTCCAAGCAAATTTGTATCAGTTAAAGCTGACAGCAGTTCAGCATTTATAAATGGTTTACTGCACGACTGCGCCGGCGAATAATAAAGCCATGCTTTTCCGGCTCTTTTCAGCGAGCTAATTAATTAGGCAACTCCTCGCAGGCTGTCGTGTGCACATGGACCATGCAGCACAAGGCTGGTTCCACTAAGAATCCCCCGAGTACAAATCCCGCCTAATAAAGTCTTGTAGCCGTGGCCCGTAATGGAGTCATCCCTGGAGAAAGCCCTGGACCGTCTCCAGTGAGCGAGTGTGTCCATGTACGAGTCTTTCCAATCAAAGCCTGCTCTGTCATGCTCAAGCCCGGCTCATCACGTCCTCCGCTGTTGATACTCCCAGTGTCTCTGGCCATCAGTGTCACATATAAACACATCACTAGTGTGTGCTCAGGGTCACCACCACTGGATACAGATATTACCACGCTACGCTGTCGTCAAGTCGCTTCTATTAAAAGCAGCAAGCTGTTAATTCAACCATAACATGCCACGTCTGTATTTCAGCACTGTCACGAAATCAATTTGACCGTGAAACACGAGCAGACTAACACCAGACTTCAGCTAGAATGACCTTAGAGCTGCACATTACGTCTATGACACTACATATCTATGGATATGGACAGGATTTGAATATGCACGTGGTAGTTTTTAATAGCATTCCTGTAGCTCAACGCATCAGTAACTTCATGGGTTCAATACTCAGAAAAAACATGGACTCACACCTTGAATGCAATATATCACTTTGGATAAGAGAGATTTATCAAAATATAAGAACTATAAGCACAGAAATACAAAAAAACACAATATCATGAATAATAAAAATTATAAAATATAGTGCTAAAAATGTCCTATCGAACACATTTCAAAATATTATAAAATGATACATACTAAATTCTTATAATTATATATTTTACATTTATTATTATTATATTCATGTTAATAATAAAAATTAATATTTAAAAGGAATATAAAAATAATGATTCATTATATAAAAAAAAAACAGAAAAAGTCTGCTAAATGCACAAAAAATTATGTATGAAAAACTATGTATTCATAGAATAAAAATAACAACATGAAAAATGAAAGTATTGTATAAAAACCATAATATATTAATAGAAATGTTTTATATATGCTATATTTTTCTATTAATTTATAAAAATGTTTTTAATAAATCATTTATTTTTTAATTATATTTTAATAAATTATTTTAAGGATATTTATTAACATGCACTTATGTTTCAAATTAAAATATTATAATGAAATCTCTAAATAATTATTAAATGTTACATTAAATTTAAATAGAAAAAACATTCTATATAAATTATTCAAATATACATCAATTTAAATAACATATTAAATGCATCTGCAAACTGCACTAGCTTACTGTCTTACGCAAAGCAAAACCTTACAGGCCCTATTTTACACTTGCTGGTAATACCATCCGCCTCAGGTGATGTGTTCATAATTGGCCAGCCGAGACCCGTTGTTTACACTTGCTGTTAACATAAGTCTTAAATGTGTCTATTCTGACCACAAAATAGTGTGCTCCACGTTAATACCAGAGCAGAAGCATGCAAATTTGAAGTAATCTACTTCACAGGTGATAAATAATCTGTTGACCCTCTGATTGCTCGTCCAAACCCAATTTACCATGAGTGGAATGTGGGATATAGTCATTTGCACTTCTCTGCTGACCTCTTCTTTCCAAACCTCCCTTCCATTTCTCCGGGTCTCTATCTGTCTATCTCTGCTCTCTGCATGTGAATAAATCAACACAGGGAGGGGTGCAGGAAAAAAAGAGAGTGAGGGGAGAAAAAGTAGGGCACTTCAACCTGGTATGGGCAGCTCTGAGTAACACCACCGAGAAAATAAGAGCGAGACAGAGATGTAGTTCCTAGCAGAGAACACAAATAAGCAAGACACCGATGGAGGAACGAAGAGAAGAGGGGGCCGTTGGATGTGAAAATAGGAAACCATTTACGCAGCGGGCAAAATGACAGATAGCGTACGAATGAACAGGGCTGAATCTGGGAGGGGGCAGCGATAAAGAGAAGAGAGGGCAGAATGGATAGAGATGAGGGAATGATAGAGGTGAGAAAATTAGGGGAACGGATGTCGGCGTTAAGAATAGATATAGATGGCGAAAGAAATGGAGAAGAAAGAGGACTTGAAAAACGGCGAGGAAAAAAATGAAAAATTACAGATTGGACGAAATGGAGATGCTAGCTGAAAGACTGAGCAAAATGACAGAAAAGTAATAGAAAGATGAGGGAAAGTGCTCTAAAAGGTGAAAGTGTGAGAAACAGAGGTTGAGAGAGCACAGAAGGGTCGCGTGAACAGAGACTTGTATAAATATCTTATGCAAGCGCTGCGCCGCATGGTTCTGACATTCTCTCTCTTTTGCTCGCTATCCGTCTCTCCTGAGGCGGTGTCTATTTAAATGTGTGTTTAATCGGGGAGTGTTACAGCTCTAATCGTGGCTTGCGTCACACTGAATGCGCGTAACACACACACACACACCTCGCATCCATATCTAAACATATTCTCACTCTCCGCTGCATCTTCCTGTTGTCTATCTCCTAATCGGTGTCTCTTTTGCACATTGTCACAAACACCAAACAGCCTGTGGGTGGGAAAGACAGAAAGAGATCAAATGAAGGATTAAACAAGCAAAAAAAAAAGAACTAAAAAAACAGGATAAACAAAAAAAACAACAAACAAGGACAAACAAAAATAAATGAAATAACAGATGTGCGAATGAAAGGACGAACGACCAAACAAAAGAGAGCAAGAGTGAGAGATAAACAAATAAATGATAAATTAACAAAACAGAAACAAAAACAATACAAAAGTTAAAAAACAAGCGAAAATCAAACAAACAAATCAAACATTAAAGGGAATAATAAAAAGAACAAAAGCCAAAATAAAAAGAATGAACAAACAAGAGAATATATAGGACAAAATTACAAACAAATGAAAAATTAAAAGAATGACTAAAGCAAACTGATTAAAATAAACAAACAAGCAAACAAAATGCTGAACAAATGATAATTGTGCAAACAAAAGAGAATAAATGAACAAAAACAACAACAAAAGTACAAACAAACGAAAAAGTTTTAAGAAACAAAATGACAAACGAGTAACTAAATGAAAGAGAATGAAAACAAAAGGAACAAGGAAAAAAAACAAAGATTGAACGAACAAAATTATAAATGAGCAAACAAATGAAACAGAAAGAATGAACAAAAGGACAAAAGGAACAAGGGCAAAAGTACAAACAAACAAAAAGATTTACGAAAATAAAATTATAAATAAGCAAACAAATGAAAGGCAGAATGAATGAATAAAAGAAACAAGAGCAAAAGCACAAATGAACGAAAATACTGAAAAATGATAAGCAAACAAATGAAAGACAGAATGAATGAACAAAAAGGACAAACAAATGAAAAAAAAAAGGATTGAACAAAAAAAATAAGAGCAAACAAGTGAAAGACAGAATTGAAAAACAAAAGAAACGAGAACAAAAGTACAAATGAACGAAAATGAATATATTGAGCAAACAAAATTAATGACTGAAAAAAATGAAAAAGAATGAACAAAAGGACAAAAGAAACAAAAAAGTACAAACAAACAAAAAAATGAAAAGATTGACGAAAAAATTAACAAACAAGTGAAAGAGACTGAATGAACAAAGGACAAACACAAACAGACAAAAGTGCAAACGAAAAAACGAAAAGATTGAAAAAACAAAAGAGCAAACAAGTGAAAGACAATGAATGAATGAACAAAAGAAACAAGTATCAAAGTACAAATTAATGAAAAATGAAAATAGAACAAACAAAATGATGAGGACACAATGAACGAATGAATGAACAAAAGAAACAAGGGCCAAAGTACAAAGGAACAATAAAAAGAATGACTAAACAAACAACATGATAAATGAACCAAGAAATAAAACAGAATGAATGAACAAAGGCAAGGACCAACAAACAAATTAACAAAATGAAGTAACCACAAAAAAAGCACAAACAAAGCAGAGGAAGAAGAGCAGAATGAATGAACAAAACAAACAAACAAAAGAAAGAAAAGAACGAGAGAAGGGCTGTGAGGCATCGGGATGGTGGTAATGAAGATGAACTAATGAGTTGCTGACAAACCCTCGTCACACTCAGCGGGGAGCTGACAGAGGCAAGAAGCTACAGGAAAAAACACAAAGCCCTTAAAAAGCACAGCAGATGAGCGGCTCCTCTGCAGGCTTTTAATCTGGCTCTGTTCAAAGTTTGCTCCGAGTCGCCCCACATGAGAGGAGCATGCGAGAAAGTAGAGCAATGCAGATCGAAGAAAGGGGTGCTCGAGAGGGGAAATATATATAATTTGAATTTGTCTCTGAATCACTGAAACCATTTATTCAAGAAAATTGACTGAGGTCGGGTGAACCTAAAACCAATCTATTAATTCAGGACTTCTTTAAGACTCATTACAACTAGTTTTGCACATTCCTATATAGTTGAGTACAGTAAACCTTGTGTTATGTTTGGATGTAAGGCTTTAGCTTTTTCACATAATGTGGTTGAGAGAAAACATTAGCTTTTAATGCAAGTCTTAGAGTGATATTACAGTCAATTTATCTGCTTGACTCATGCCGGGTTATACCACACATGTTGGCTTGATTTCTGCTTATGCTCATGTTGCATTATGTATGTTAGTGTGTTCGAGTACTGAGTAAAGGGTAGGAAAAAAGCTTCACTTTTTCTAAAGAAAACAAGTGCGCTGTTGCTCATACAAAACTCACGGACATGTTAGGCTGTTTTAGATGGTTGCTGCGCAGTGTCTAAGGCTTTGCTTGGTTGTTATCCAGTGTTTGCCTACTTAAGTTTTTTGGTTCCTCGCTATAGTTCAGGTACCTATTTTTGGGTTGTTTTAAGTCAAATCAGTCAGAAAAATAATACAACAAAAAAAATTATATAACAATTTTTTTTTTATTAAAATTTTTTTTTTATTA
>NW_015640094.1:198717-199782 GCF_001515625.1 Sinocyclocheilus rhinocerous | reverse complement strand
CTGACTGAACAAGCCCCCCCCCCCCCCCATCCAATCCCCCCTTCCCCGAAAACTCACTGTACCCGAACACACACTCTGAACAAATTATAAACACTGCCTTGCAGCGAAATCATGAGGCCCTCGTAGGGTAACAGCGCGAATGGGTCTCAATGCGAGCAGCCCATAACAGCAGCAGGGAGACCAAGAGAAAAGCCACAGGAGAGACTGCGTCCATTCTTGTCCGTGCACTTTTGCAAAGCAAGGACAGATGGAGCAGACAGTGTCTAAAGCCCAGAGGACTAGCCAAGCTAAACACTACAGATAAGCCAAGCTATGCTTCTAAAAGCCCCGTTATCGTCTCTCTTCTGCTGTTCTGTTGATAAGCTCTCACCACCCAACAATCACGTCCAAACACACTTCAGTCGCCCGTCCACGGGTCCTGACCTTAAACATGCACCCCTATACTGACTCACAATGAAATGTTACTCTTGCGACATTTTCGGACTCGCCAATACAATGCTGCTCAATGGATGTTTTGAAACATTTTATACTATAGTTGGTCAGATTTATACTATAGAAGAAGAAAAAAAGTCATTTATGCTCAGCAAGGCTGCATTTATTTGATCAAATGTACATAAAATAGTATTGTGAAATATTGTTACTATTTAAAATACCTGTTTTCTTTTTTAATAAGATGTCATTTATTCCTGTGACGCAAAGCTGTATTTTCAGCATCATTACTCCAGTCTTCAGTGTCACATGATCCTTCAGAAATCATTCTAATATGCTGATTTGCGGCTCAAGAAACATTGATTATTATCAATGTTGAAAACAGTTGTCTTTGATGAATAGTTAAAAAGAATAGAATTTATTTGAATTTTATTTTCAATTATAATTGTCTTTACTGTCACTTTTGATCAATTTAACGCATCCTTGACTAAAATAAATAATTTTAAAAACTCAAACTTTTGAATGATAGGGTATATAATTGTTGTATTTATATTTTATAAATAGTTTGAAATTAAATTATAAATGTATATATTCATTAATAAATACTCTATTGTAAATGTGTATATTAATATTAAT
>NW_015640094.1:187798-198162 GCF_001515625.1 Sinocyclocheilus rhinocerous | reverse complement strand
AATTCATTTAAAAAATAAATTAAAATAAAAATAAAAAGTTTTTAAAAATCAATTTAAAATAGTTGAAATCAACGGTTGGTTGGTTGCTTGCTTGCTTGGTTTGTTGGTTGGCTGGATGGATGCCAAGGGGGGAAAAAACACTGCACTCTCAAATTAACCAAATTTACAATAGCATCATGTACGTACTGCATGAGCAACATACTAGCAATGCTTTCCTAAGAAAGCACTTCAAATTGTGTGAAATCCATACAATATTCTCAAACATATATGAGCATACTGTTGCGCTAGCAGCATCCATACCATATATAACAACATCCAAAGATAAGCAAGGCTTTACACAATCCTCTGAGAGACATCTTGGATGCGCATGTGAAAACACTGCCATTATTTTCCCAGTTTTTTTTTTCACCATCTTTGTTTCTCCGCCTCCTCTGTTTCTCTGTTGTGTTCTTGGACGGCTGAGCGCTTGCTATTGCCCACTCCTGTGTGGATTCGCTCCGAATCACCTAATAACTCCCGCCATTCTCTTCAGGGTCCGCCTGCCATATTTGTCGACTCTTAACGGTCGCTCTAAAGCGACCCTCGTGACCTCTGTCGCTGCCCACGGCCCCTGAATCTCCCCTAGCTCTGACGGCACATCTTCCTCAATCCTCATGATCTCGGGCCAGATGGAAAGAGAAAAGAGAAGGAAGAGGAAAGAGAAGAGGAAGACTGTGGGAGGAAGAGAATTAGAGATGATTAAAACGAAACGCGTGTCAGCGAGAGGGGAAACACGAGCGTTTAAGACAGAAGCGGAGGTAATAGAATGAAAATTTCACAACATCTGTCCGCTTTGTATTTGTAGCCGGAGGGGAAGTCTTATCAGGAGATGATTGTTAGCATGTGTGTAAATTGAGATGAAATCTGGGTGGGCAGCTGCTAATGTCTTCAGTTCTGCCGCTCAAGTTTGAATGGCCGGTGAATTGAAATGTCAGGAAGGCCTCTTAAGGAAGACATATCAGGCTTGACCATCTGAAAGCGTACATACGTGCACACACACACACACACACTCTCGGCTCACTGGAGGGGAAGGTTAAGTCACCATTTCTCAAATCCATGGGGTCTGTTCCCTTTTCTCAGATGATTGCGCCCAAGCCACAAGCCCTCTTGCCCTTTAAACACCATTAAACTCACACACACTCACACCCTTCTTTTGTGCTGAGACCAATTTGGTAACATTACCTTTCTTACAGTAGAGGTTATTCTGGGATTGAATATTCAGCTCTACAGCAGCACCTAAAACTAAATCTGTCAAGACTGACCAACAGTTTTATACTTATTTTTTGTATCTGTAATATTCCAAAGTTTGTAGAACACTTTGCATAATAAATACAAAAAAAACAAAAACAGCAGCAATTATGAAAAAATTTAATTAAATTAAAATTGAATTGAATTAATTAAAATTAAATTAAATTATTAAATTAAATTAAAAAGAAAGAAAACCACTACAAATTATAATCAAACAAATAAATAAAATAAAAAACATTAAAAATAAATTCCTAAATTAGTCAATGTCACTAATCAACTAACCAGTTTTACCAATTTAACTTTTCAATTTGTAATCTTCAAAAGTGTGTAGAAAATTTCTTATATGAATATTTTGTATATTTAATACATGCAAACAACTAAAATAATTACGAAAAAAAATAAATATATAAATATTACAATTATTAAATTCTAAATAACTAAACGAATAATTACAAATAAAAAAAATAACAAATTAAGTTTTCAAATAAATATTATAAATAAACAAATAAATAAAAATACAATTATAGAAAATATTATTTTTTTTAAAAATCACTAAATTAGACTTTTTTTGGCTTTCTGTTGGGTTTAACCTTTTTTATTTGTAATATTTGTGTAGAAAAAGTATCTAATATTTTGTTTGTGAATTAAATACAAAATAGCAGTATTTATGAATTATAAAATAATGCAATAAAAATGAACAAATATATAAATACATATAATTATTCAATTATAAATAAATTAAAACGAAATTTTAGTAATATTACTAAAGTATTAAAATATTACTAAAAGTAATATTACCATAAAAAAAAGTACAATTACCTCAAATAAATAATATATATAATACATGCAAACAACTAAAATAATTACGAAAAAAAATAAATATATAAATATTACAATTATTAAATTCTAAATAACTAAACGAATAATTACAAATAAAAAAAATAACAAATTAAGTTTTCAAATAAATATTATAAATAAACAAATAAATAAAAATACAATTATAGAAAATATATATTTTTTTTTAATCACTAAATTAGACTTTTTTTGGCTTTCTGTTGGGTTTAACCTTTTTTATTTGTAATATTTGTGTAGAAAAAGTATCATATTAATATTTTGTGAATTAAATACAAAATAGCAGTATTTATGAATTATAAAATAATGCAATAAAAATGAACAAATATATAAATACATATAATTATTCAATTATAAATAAATTAAAACGAAATTTTAGTAATATTACTAAAGTATTAAAATATTACTAAAAGTAATATTACCATAAAAAAAAGTACAATTACCTCAAATAAATAAATAAACAAAAAGAATTATAAAAATAAACTACACAAACGGTTTGGATCAGATAACTAGAAAAGAAGAAGAAGAAAAAAAACTTACTCCTGTAGTCTTAAGTTGACCACAAAAAAAAAATTTTAATAAATAAAAAAAAAGAAAGAAATAAAGAATTTGGTAATGCATTCATTTTGATGTATTACCCCAAGTTAAAGCACTTTTACTCTGGCTGTTGCATCTTGCAGTTTTTAAGCATTCTACCACAAGTGTTTTTAGATGCTTTTAAGATGCCCAGCTGCTTTTGAACCCAGCTACCTGTCTTATGTAAACGCCTCCTAAAAACGTTCCGTTCACTGTCAATTTTTTAAAGGAAGTCTCTTTGTACATCCCTAGTGTGAAGTGACTGCAATGCATTTCATTCATTAGACATTCAAATACCTTATGCATTATTGAAACCAGCATAAAGATGCTAAATCAAACGATTTTTTCAAGATTAAGACAAACAAAGACTGCGCTGCACAATGTTTGCGTGTAGGCGGTTATCTAGTAGCACGGTCGGTTACGTAATCGTTCAGCTCAGGTTAAGTCAGTGAAAACGAGTTTCTGCAGCAGTGTTTTGATAGAAAACAAACGCAGTCAGACTCCGTCATCCATCACAGTCGAGGCAAAAAGCTTTGAAACACATGGCTGAGAGCTTGTGTGAAATACTTAACATGTGCGGCTCTATTAGTAACTAGCTAATGCCATCAGCCAGCTCACCATATACACATTATGAGATTTGTAGTCAGTAATGGAAATGTAAGTCCAATCCCAAACGCCCCAATCACATTTTATATTCGCACTGGTTCGACTGCACAGGAAATGAAACTCACACAGCCTCCATGTCACCGCTAATGAGATTTTTTTGAGTGAAAAAGTGAAGAAACTCGCCGAGAAGCACTGCTCTGACACATTTAAGTGTCCGTGTTAAAGGCTTTACAGACATTATCCAGAGCGGCGTTTCCGAGATCGATGTTTAAGGGGAATTCGCACAAAGTAGTACTTCCCATCCGTGTGGGAAATCAATCAAGCCATTAGCTCTCGTTATCAGACAGTCTCGCATTACGCTGTACAGTAAACACGGCGAGACCTCATATATCTGATTTGAGATTCACGAGCGCGCTGTAACTGCTCTAAAATGCATTAGGTGGTAAAAGTGGTCCAGCATCATCTGCTATTAGCATTACATGTTCAGATGCCGCATGTAGCAGATTAAGCGCAGGCAAAAGCAGAAAACGCCTCAGAAAATGCTGACTTCTGCCCCTGCACGGAGAGAAACAAACGGCCTGCCAAGTTCAACCGGTAAAGACTTAATAAAGCTACGCCACAGAGACTGAACACCATGGCTAAGAGAGAACAGAAAGACAAGCACACTGACACACAGCAAATGAGACCACTAGACAGACAGATAGATCTGACAATAACCTGCCAGACAACAAGTCGACAGACAGATTAGACAACAAATTAGCCACTAGACAGACAGACAAACCACAAACTAGCAAGCTACTTACACATATAAATAGATAAAACCAGGAGTTTTCAACTTTTTTGATGCCCTTACAAAAGACACCCTTCTTATAAATACTAATAAAGCTACGCCACAGAGACTGAACACCGTGGCTAAGAGAGAATAGAAAGACAAGCACACTGACACACAGCAAATGAGACCACTAGACAGACAGATAGATCTGACAATAACCTGCCAGACAACAAGTCGACAGACAGATTAGACAACAAATTAGCCACTAGACAGACAGACAAACCACAAACTAGCAAGCTACTTGGACATATAAATAGATAAAACCAGGAGTTTTCAACTTTTTTGATGCCCTTACAAAAGACACCCTTCCTATAAATAGTATCTGCTTTTATATTTTATGTATAAGCACATTTGTACTGACAAAAATACATAAATATTACACAAACTGGGAAATATTTAAATTGTAATAAATGAACAGTTTAGATTTTTAGCCAAAGAGAAACAAAAAAAATTACGGCTCTAGTTGTGAATAGTTGTCATGATTTCTGACCAGCCTTTAGAAATCAGAATGAAACGGTAATGATGTTATTACATTTTAACATTTACTTTTTTTAAATTACAAAAATAATAATTATTATAACTTGTTTCTGTGAACTTTTCATGCATTCACTACCTCCTCACTAAGACAGACGACAAGAACAATAGATAGAACGATAGATTTCTTTAATAATAGAACAACAGAACGATAGAGCGACAGATAGAACGAATAGACAATAGAATGATAAAATATAGATGGAATGAAAGAACAGAATGATAGACAGAACAACAGGTAGAACGAAAGTCAGATCAACAAATCAAGAGATAGAACGAGAGAACAAGAGATAAAAGAAAGAATAATAGAACGATAGATAGAACGAAAGAACAAAATGATAGACTGAACGATAGATGCGTAAATCCAGCCCTGGACAGATAGACAGACAAAAACGATAGACAGATAGATGTATAGCACAATGATATGACAATAGATAGACAGGCGGATAGAACGACAGATTGCCATGACAACTGCATGACAGTTAAACAAACCGAGAGACAGATCAACAGATACGAACGATAGCTAGAATGAACGATAACTAGAATGGCAGAATGGTAGATAGAACAACAGAACAATAGATGATAAAACAATAGACAGACAGAACGACTTCATAGAATATCAGGTAGACAGACCGAACAGAAGACAGAATGACAGACAGAACGATAGAGAGCCAGTAAATATCAGAAGGACAGAACAACAGACAGACAGAGGGACAGATAATGCGCTGGGTGTTTGAGGCTGTTAGTCAGTGCAGCAGGAGACTGATGGTGAAGTGAGTAACCTGTCAGAGATCTCAGCAGGAGTGGGATTGAGACATTTGGTAAAGGCCAGTTCAACTGCGATACGGGAACCGTCAGCACTCACACACACGCACACATAAACAGACAGGAGAGAGGTGTGCTTCATAAAGCCGACAAGTAAATCATTACGTTTACATGCACACAAATTACCAGCTAATTAGTCAGAAAGAGGCAGAGAGCGGGCCATACAAACGCCCACACACACACACAAGACGGAGAAAGCACTGAAAACGATGAACTAAATAAAAGATAACTCGTATATTACACAGCGTTTGGCATTTTACCGTCAGACTAATGTTAGAAGCTGTATACCTGCTCTACCGCTCCGTTTACTCGCTCCTACATCATCCCCACTAAACACCCACTAGCGGCCCTCAGCAACACCAAACGGACATGTACACACATACGCAAAAACACACAAATGACACGATGGTGGAAAGCACCTCGGGGGGGAAGGAAAGCAGAGAAGAAAGAGCTTCTAAGAGAATAAACATGTCTCGCACTGACAGTTTTTCAATGATATCTGCTGAGCCAGGCACAAGTGAGCAGCGCCTCCGAATGACAGATTAGGACTGTATATCCGGAACAGAAGGAGGGGAGAGATAGAGAGCTCTGTTATCATGCACTATAATCATTTATATTATTTACATAGTTTGGTAATAAAACGAGGAGAATTTGTCACGCTAACTAGACAGTCGGGACAGGACCGCGGCGAGAGGAAGTACGTGTCTGTAGTAGAGAGCTGCAGAACTACAGGTTTTCATAATCGAGCGAGCAGACTTATGGAAACGCTGCACAATTAAGCTGATTTAGGGTCGTGTACGATCAGACGCATTTCTTAGTCGCAGGATGTGGCCTTGTGTTCTAAATGAGAGACACTTTCTTAAAGTTCAACGTTAAAATTTGACACGCCATTTCTTTTACAAGTGCTACTTAATTAAATGCACTGAAAAAAAGGATTTAATTGAAATAAAATGTTTACTGAAAAAATATATGAACAAAAAACTTATTTTAGCTAGTTGCCGAGGCAACGTTTCTCATTTTTATTTAGTTTAACTTGAACTAAAACTTAAATGAAAAATTTAATTAATTTAATATTTTTATACAGTTTCTACAATTATTATATAATCAATAATTATTTTATTATTTATTTTCTTTTTTTTTTTTTTTAGTTAAAATCATTTTTTACAGTGTGTAGGAATTATGCATTTAAAAAAATCTAAATCAAAATATAAAAATTTTCAAATTCACCAATAAATATACATTTAATAGTTAATCTTTAAACATGCGATTAAATTTAACAGTAAAATAATAAATTAATAACTGAAAAAATGACATTTAAAAGTATTAATATAATTAGTAATGTTTAAAAAGCAAATTAAAATATTTAAAAAATTAACATTGACTACGTTTAAAAAACAACTATAAATGTAAAAATATTAATATAAAAATGTATAACTAAAATATACAAATATTATATATACACACGTGGCTAATTGCTTTTCTCAATCCATTTTCAAACGCTTTATCTGCTTGCCAGCGGAATTAAATAAAATAATAAAAAATAAAACTTTCACATGTGCGAGACACCACTAAACTGTCAATTAAATATGCTAATTTAGTGTGATTAATCATATGAAAATGTAATAAAACATTTACGCAATTAAAAATGAACATAATAGATGCAGGATGCATTTTTTTTCTTAAAAACATGGCACTCGTGTCACAATGTGCCAATCTGCACGTCTATTATAGATCAACAATTAATTAAAATGAGAAACGAACTGAAAGAACGCACCCTTAAATTATCCCAAATTATTTCCTCGACAAATATTTATTGCATTTAATTCCATTAATAATGCATTGCACAAAATACCATGTCCTTTGATTACAATTCCTGTAATCCTCCTGACCAATCCCTACTCTGTATTCCTGCAGTCAAACTTTAATTATGCCTAAGAGTGAGAGGAGGAGTGGGAAAATGGATAAGGGGAATGAAAGAGATGATTGAGGTGACGAGGGAGGAAGAAAGACAGACGAGAGGGAGGGAGATTGAGTCAGTCTGTCAGACATCAGGGACTGAATCTCTGCTTGGGTGGAAGGAGGTCATTGACAAAGATAAGAACTAAAATAGACACACAGTCTTGACCTTCTCAATATACTTACACAAGAGAGCCAAACGAGAGAGGGAGGGAGGGAGGCTTCTTTTCTTGTTTTTTGTGTTATGATGTATGAAAGAAATCAGGAGTTAGCGAGAAGCGAGGCAGAGAGAAACAAAACAAGAGTGAGGGACTGGAGATACAGAACGGGCGGCAGTGGAAGACAGGGGGCAGAAAGCCAATTTAGCTTTCACAAGTAATCATTCTGCTAAGCCCTTTTACAGCACAAGAACAAAGATATGGCTTTTTTTCTGCCTGACAGGGCCATTTATGTTTTTTTTCTCCAGGCTGATGCATTAAAACCCTTCCATTGTTCTGAATCTCAGTGGAGAAAACACTTTCAATCGAAACAATCAAAAGTGGGAAGTTGGTAAGATTTAATGTTTTTGAAAGGTCTTATGCT
Organism: Sinocyclocheilus rhinocerous; assembly: GCF_001515625.1. Lineage (NCBI taxonomy): Eukaryota > Metazoa > Chordata > Actinopteri > Cypriniformes > Cyprinidae > Sinocyclocheilus > Sinocyclocheilus rhinocerous. Next base: position 190,115 of record NW_015640094.1, on the reverse strand, counting down.
CTCCGAAGCTGCATATATATATACTTGGAGACTTTTTCAGGCTTCTGATTGGCCAACATGGCTTTACGGTTGAGATTATATCGCCACCTGTTGGTTTGGCATGCTCTTGACAGTGCTTCATAGCATGCGTTTTCATGTGGACAGAGATTTTTTTTTAAATGGAAGAAGGAAAAACTCAGTTTATAAAAATACCCGTGTACGTGTGGACATGGCCTAAATCATAGTAGGTAATACCAGCCTAAACCGCATGCAGATACATACTTTGGAAAAAAACGATGGCAGTAATATGTTATTTGCCCAGTTCTGGCATAATATTTTCAGCAAATTTCAGAAGCATCTATTTGTGCATGATTTTAAGGCTAGTATTACCCACAATACCTTGCTTTAGAGGATGAGGAGCTTGTAAGGGTAAAGGTAACTTGTAGAAAAAGGTGAAAATGGAAGAACAAAAGCAAAAGTTGTGTAGTACATTTTAAGGAATTCAAAAAGTGGGAAGTTGGTAAGATTTAATGTTTTTGAAAGGTCTTATGCTCTCCGAAGCTGCATATATATATACTATTACTATTTAAAATAACCATTTTCTATTGTAATATATTTTAAAACGTAATTTATTCTTGTGATGCAAAGCTGAATTTTCAGCATCATTACTCCAGTCTTCTTTAGTGTCAACATGATCTCTAAGAAGTCATTCTTCTTATTATAAATATTGAAAACAGCTGTAATGCTGAACATTTTTGAGGAAACTGTGATCTTTTTTTTCCACTTTTTATACCTTTTCATACCTAGGAATAATATTTATTTAAAACATATTTTTTTGTAGCATTAGAAATCATCTTCACGGTCTCTTTTTCTTCATAAAATTGCATCGATACTTTACATTTATTTTCATCCATGCAGTATTTTAGCACTGTAATAGCTTTTTTTTTTTTTTTTAGCTGTGAAGCTTTAAATAGCTTGCTGTAATTAATAAACTCTGCTTGCTGTTCAGGTAAACCACTGACTAGTTGGTTTTGCACATCCCTAGTATTTAAAAGGTGTGTTCATCCAAAAAAAAAAAAAAAACATTCTGTCATCATTTACTTACCTTCATGTCATTGCAAAGCTGCATGACTTTTCTTGTTCTGAGAACATATGTTGAAGATCCCTGGAATCCAGACATTAGACCCCATTGACTTTCACTGTATGCAAACACTCGACATTCTCAGAATATCTTTTGTATCCCACTGAGTCATACAGCAAGTGACAGAATTTCCATTTTCGGGTGAACTATCCCTTTAAAATTGTGTGCAATGGAGGCATGCAAATCGGAACGCATTAAACGACTGTAGGAGGGAAATTAAGAAGGAAGGAACAAAGTGAAGGGGCTGATGTGGGTGTAGACAGTGAAGGAGAAAGACGAAAGACAGAGGGAACATGCAAAAGAAGAAAGGAGAAACAATGGAGACCGAGAAAAAAGGAAAAGAGGGACAGCGGGAGATAAAACGGAGAGGGAAGAGCGAGAAGAGGAGGATCCGATGAGAGAACACTGTGGTTGACAGTAATTGCTTCGTCTTGCTCTGCTGCCCATATATGGTAATGGAATGTGTGACTGAGTGAGAGGGGGTAACCTGTGTGAGCCCAGAGCATCCCACACACACACACACACACACACACATGCTGCAATCAGACACACTGATTACAAAACGCATTAACAGTCAGAAACAAGACGACAGACACTCAGAAATAAACACTCAACAGGAAAAACCTTACAAGAGCTCCTGACACACAGGAAGAGACAAGAGATACTCTGTCAAATTAAGTCCACGCGTAACTGCCATCATCACATGAAATGACCTTCGCAGCCCATTTTACTTCTGTAATCAGAGCGCAACAGGATATATTCAACAAGACAACATGTATAGGGAATCAAGTGGATTGTGACAAGTGTCTGATGCCAAAAAAACTGAGTAAGGTGGTTAAAAGGGAGGGGTCAAAAATAAAGTTATTCGTAAATGCTGATGATTATTTTTCTTTTTTTTCTTTTTTAAATAAAATAAAAATTAAGTCAGTATTTCATCAAATCATATTCATACTCTAAGTGGCACAATTTTATTCAACATAAAAGTGCAAAAGTAAACCAAATAATCAAATAATAATTTATTAATATATTTAAAATATGACAATTTAATTATATATATATATATATATACATATATATTAGTGATGCACGGATGAGCTAAAACGTCACCCGAATCCGCAGCTTCAAATAAATTATCCACCCCGCACCTGTATTTTTGTCTGATTTAGATAACCGCACCCGACCCGCACCCGATCATCA
>NW_015640094.1:178975-187745 GCF_001515625.1 Sinocyclocheilus rhinocerous | reverse complement strand
TATATATATATATATATATATATATATACATACACACACACACACACACACATATTATATACACATAATATTTACACACACATAATTGTTTAGAATACATGGAAAGCTGATGCATACGAATACCAGACATGGTATACTTACCGCAAAAGGTAATCCAGAAATTTAACTGCAATATAACAAGTCTGAAAGTGGCTAGAATAGTCAACAGGGTCGATTTTAATGTAATGTTCTCTTTAAAGCATGTGACAGACCGATGGATTAATCTCCCTGCTTTTCTGACATCAGCACAGGCCACTGAAAAACCCATATCGGTCAGCCACTGCTTTGATATCAATCCGTATAAAACTGCATTCTTCTTACACTGCGTTAGCTGAAAGCATGCATCCTCATTACCGCAGGTATTTTGAAAGCATAGATTGTGATACAGCCTCCCACAAACATTCACTTACTCACTCACACACAAACAAACGCATAGTTACGGCCCCTGTGTGCTGTACGAGCGTGACTCATCCCATCAGACATGAGGCCGAGGACGCGCACATAGCGAGTCTTGGCTATCTCCTCTGTTCCTGCAAGTGCTGGGCATCTGGAAGGGCACCAGGCTACCTCAGCTCCCTGGCACGCCAAGGACGCCCACATGACCGGCCGGCTCGTGTGCCAGCTCAGGACCCCTGCATAGACTCAGCAAGATTTGACAGGATTCTGTTGGGCTCATCTGTGAAGGACTTGCCGCAGAACCAGCGCCGAGGTGAAACGCAGTATGTCGACAAGTACAAGTGAATTTGAAAAATGCCTTCTTGATGCTGGTCCTCAAGCCATATATAAAGCTGTACGCCGCAAAGACAGCACAACGCTGAATATACAGTATATACTTCAAACTGTCCATATTAGTTAACTCAATACACATTCCTAGTCTTATTGTGGATGATTCACTAGTGCAGGTTATTGCGTTTAACTAAAATGCAATAACTATCTTGGCCTTTGAAACAACTTTTCATTTGATCCGATTTCACCGAGTGTTTTTTAAACCCTCCCTCTCCACACAATGAAAAGATCTGGTTTTGGATTTAGTGGCGTTTACGTGACACCGTTTTCAACTAAATACAAAGCTTTCATTATGTTTTGGCCATTAATTTACACAATAACGGCGTGTTGCGGGGCCTGAAAACTTTTCAAAATGGGTTATCATCTCGGTGTAAACTACAAAAACACAAATTTGTGAAAACCGTGACGTCATGCACGTGTGTATTACGTGTTCAGTCTATAGGTGTGTACGCACGCAGGTAGGGTCTTTACAAAGAGACGTCGCCAACTACTGGTCTGGTATGAATAATACAGCGTTTTTAGTATTTTGCAGATCCATGTTAACAAGTATCGTTTTGACAATGTTGTCGCCTATATACGAAACATTTCAAAAACACGAAGGAAAAACGGTTCCCGTTTTTAATACAATGTTGTTGTGTAAACATACCCTTACTTTGAAACAACTTTCACTCAGAAATTGGAAGTAAATTTCACAAATAATTGCAAAGAAACGACAAGCAACACTGAATTAAACATGACATTTTTAAAGGCACAATATGCAAGATTTTTTAATTAAAATATCCAAAAACCACTAGAACAGTGTTATATATTTTGGGTAACACTTTATTTTAAGGTGTCCTTGTTACACAGATTACATGTACTTACTATTATAATAACAATAAACTAACCATAATCTAGTAAGTACATTTAGTTAATATTACTCAGTACTTACATGTATAATTAAACCATAACAAGGACACCTTAAAAAAAGCGTAACCATATTTTGTCCAGTTGTGTAATTACATTATCTCAAAAGTTTCCAACTATTTGTAAATCCATTAATCTTTAACATTAACAACTTAGAAAAAAATAATTTTTAGTGTGTAGGCATTAAATCAATTTATAAATGTATTTTTAAATTTATCAATATATTTAAAAAAAAATCTAAAATCACTTTTCAAATTCACCAGTATATTGATATTTAATACTGTTAATTTATTCTTTAAATGTGCAATTAAATGTAACAGGAAAATAATCAATTAAAAATTAACAAATACAGACATTTAAAAGTGTTCATCTAATTATTAAGGTTTAAAATGCAAGTTAAATGTAACAAAACAATTAACTTATTTTAAATGTAATTTAAATTGCATTTAAAAAACAAAAAAAACGTACAGAAGCCATTTTTATTATTTGCATTTTTCCTGCCCTACATTATTAAATTGAATATCCTGTTTATAAAAATAAAACAGGCTGCAAATGCTGTTTTATGATGACTAAGACTTTTAGAGAGACCAAAAGCAGAAGAAATTAAGAAATCACTCTCATGGGAAAAACACCATCATGCACTGAAAAAAAAACAGATGCATGCTGATTGTCATGACAAAGTTTATGCCGCCTCTGGTATTTGATTTGCTCATGTTAACATGCGATGTTGATTTTATGTATCTTTACACAGAATATTGGAAGACGTGATCAGCCAAACTTCAGATATAGAGTAAAACGGGCAGCAAATGCGGTTTTATTTTACAGCAAAACGGCATATTCAACAAGAAAACCAAAAATAAGGAAGAACTTACAATTGCATTGGATCAATAAAAGTGGTCTCTATATGACAAGTGATTGCATATCCATTATTTATTCCTTAGGAATAACGTAGACAGACGAATCGATCACAATAACACCAGGGACGTTACAAAAGAATTAAGAAAGTCTTATAAAGACACCTTAAAGCTGAAGTGTGTAATTTAAACAGCATTATGTTGACTCAACTGAATTGCAAAATAAAAGGTTTTTACTAACAGTCCCTTGTCTGGTTGCACAAAACAGATAGTCACACCCCAATTTTTGAACATAAAAAAACACTTGAGCTTTAAATAAACAATATACACAGCTAATCAGGACACGCTTCATCCGAGTAATCATGACTTCAAAAATAGGTCTAAATATGTCATGATTGTGATGCGGCCTACGGCGGTGCTTATGCTAAACAACTACTGAAGAACGCCAAAGCGCAAGAGCACTGAATCCCACCTCCCTTCATTATCCTCTTCTCAAGTAGAGCTGTCAGGAAATGCGTTTGATAATACGTGGCAAAAAAGAGCCTTATTTGGGCAAAAAAAAGATATTAAGAATGACACCTTTGAGTTCAGTTTCATGCATTAACGCAACGCGGCATTGTGACTCATCAAAGAGATTGATTGATTCTAACACATTTACCGCATTTCAGGTATAACACTGTACATCTACAGCTCAACGCAAGTTTGAGAGCCGTCACTGAAATAACAACACTTCAAAAGAAACATCTGACGGCTTGCGATGTTATACCGAGCTTCTTTTTGTGTTGAGTAATACTTGATGGTTGATGCTTGAGCAGCGAGTTCAAAGCAGGATTCGACAGGACCCGGATGTTTGGATGGTGACATTCAGAAGAAATGCGATTGTGAAAGCGAAACCGCATATTTACGAGTGCCCACTTCCGTACTCACCTTAATCATGTGATTAACTAGAAGGCTAACAGCTGATGAAACGATAACGACATGGTACTTTACATAATATCACGTGAAATCCGAGAAAAGCCTGGTCTGATGCCAGCATGCGTATGGGATTACCCTATAAACTGGTTTTGCGACAGGGCTCAATATAAAATCTGGTAATGCAAAACCAGTTCATGGGAAATTCCAGTAATGATACTGGCATTTGAGTACACTTGTGAAAAAGAAATAGGCCTAAACTTTAGCATGAAACGTGCTTTAGCTAAAACGTGTACTTCTTATGGAAATAATATATTAAACTATACTATATAATATACTACTATGTAACAAAAGAATACACTTAATGTTTCTTTAATACTTTCAATTAAATGATTATTAGTTTAAAATTGTGTACTACCAAATGCATTGACAAGCATTTATAGTAAACTCAAACATACTTTACTCTAATTTATATAAAAACCTGTATGTCACGTATTTAAATGTATTTAATGAAGTTTAATTTACCGCATTTAAATTATATTAACTTTAATCCTGAATGACATATTACAGGTAAAATTATAATCAATACTGTACATGCGCTTTAGTACGTTAGTCAACACATCAATATAACGTCTTTAAAGCGCATTAACAGATTAAAACAGTGATTTAAAATGTACTTAAAGGTAAAACATTTCATTGAACATTACTACAAATTACAAATAAGTAAACATTACGATCATAAAACAAATTATTATTTAAATTAAATAATTGAAAATTATTATTACTTGATATGATACTTTAAACTTAAAACATCTAATTTGACATTACAAATACTTTACATGTGCTTTAGTATGTTAGTCAACACATCAAAATAAGTGTACTTTAAAGTAAAACTTTTAATTTGACATTAATCCTTTTTAAAAAAAAAAAAAAAAAAAAGTTGTGAATCCGTAAGCTCTAATAAGTACACTTAAAGGCACAGTTCACCCAAAAATTAAAATTCTGTCATCATTCACTCACCCTTATGTTGTCCCAAACCTGTATGAATTTCTTTCTTCTGTTGAACACAAAAAGATGATATTTGGAAAAATGTAGGTAACCAAACATTTGATGGTCCTCATTGACTTCCATAGTATTTTGCCCTACTATGGAAGTCAATGGCTACCGGCAACTTATACACGTCTGAAACAACTTAGTTATGTTTACACTGGCACAAAAAAAAAATCTGATTTTTGCTCACATCTGACAAAGCAAATGTAAACAGGCGAGGCAAAAAAAAATCGGATATGGTCAAAAGATCAGATATGTGCATTAAGACTTACCGTGTAAACACGGCCTACATGACAACTTCCATTTCTGGGTGAACTATCCCTTTATTTAAACTAGCTTATAAATGTTATCCCTTTATAAATGTGGCCTTTTATTTCATTGATATTATATTATCTGCAAGTACATGTTTTTTTTAATACCTGATTTAAATACACTACATTTGAAGTACAACTGCAGTTCAATATAGGCTTAATTAAGCACACTTTTTCACACAGGTGGGCATTTTCTCCTCTTTCAAGGAAATTAAATATGAGAACGCATATAAAATGGTCATTATCTTCTGCATTATAAACAAAATGAAATGCAATTGCATCTAAATCCAAAACTGAAATGTATTAATATTGCCATGAAATGTATAGGCCCGACAATATGCTAAATTATCAACATGACTTGAATTAGAAAAGTGACATTTTTGCTTTGAAATCCAGCCTCGCCTTTTATATTCATCACAATTTCAATGCCGTCGTTCCAAGTAATGAGTTCTTCTCCAGGCTGAGAAGGGCTTACACGTTCAACAACCACCTTATGATTCAGACCACGCTTCCTAATGAAGCAGGAATTAACCTCTGTCATCTGACTTACAGTCAATTTCCTTTGGCTCTTCTCTCTTTCTTTCCATCTATCACCACTCTGGGAAATGGTGCAGGATTTGACACTCACCAATGTGAGAAAGTGAGACACCGAGAGAGAGAAATGAGAATGAGAGTGCCTGAGAACAGCCTCAGCTATAACAGCACGCCGGCTAAACTTTGGAAACTTCTGGGCTTCGGAAACTTGGGCCCAGTCTCCGGATCCGAGAGCAGTCACCTGTGCAGTGTCAATGCGCCTGACACTCAACCCACCGTGAGGTTTCACGTGACAGACAGATAGCTATCGGGTGGAAGAAACGGGGAAAATGAGTGTGCCAATCTTTGCGAGACCCCTCACACGGGACTGGAAATGAGAAATAAAGATTAAAAAGAGAGCAAATGGAGACTTTGTCATCAGGAGAGGCATTTGAGACTTCCTGTAGTCGTGTTGTGCAGTCGTACTTTGTGGTTTGTATTCCATCCGGATTAAGACGCATCTGTTTTTCTTACACAACCTAGTAAAAAATATGGAGTATTTTACCTGCTGTTTTTCAGGCTAACTCAGGCGGGCGTCCTCTGAGAAATCCATTCACATTCAAACAGGAATGTCTGTGATTTCTTGTACATTATTATTACCGTGTCAGACACAATGACCGAAGCTACATTTCTTGTTTCGCTGCCCAATGCACCTTCATTACGGATTCAGACCTTTTTACCAACTTTCTGGGTAAAATAACAGTTGGTGGTTCAAGATCCTCAGATAGGATGCCATATGATCAAACTCAGGGATCCTCAAATCTGGCTCGCAAGATCCACTTTAGCTCCAACCCTGACTGTGATTTTCTAATGATCCTGAAGACATTGATTATCATGCTGTGTTTGGGGTTCGAGCTAAACTCTGCAGGAAAGTGGATCTCGCGAGCCAGATTTGAGGATCCCTGATCTAATCCACACAGAGGAGGTTTTGTTGAAATTACATTAGAAAGAATTGATTGTACATTAAAAACCAATACAGTAATGTTAGTTTATGGCTTTCTTTGTAAATAATTCCTTGCATTTTTGATTAAAAAAAATAAATAAATACATACATATTAGGCATAGTACATTTATATAATACATACTATTTTACTGCATTTATTTCATTTTTAATTTATATACATATACATTCACTTTCAGTAATAAATGTCAAAATAGGATTTTTTAAATTATCTGAACAACTGGTTGGATCAGGCAATCTCAAAAATCCTTCCTGTTGAGTCAGGCTGATAATCAATTAATTCTCTTAATTATATTAGTAATATTACATATAGAAATGTTTATCTCAGTGGGCTTCACGATGCACACATGCATGACCTTCGACAATACTTAAACCCAGAAAATAAACATCCCATCTCAGTAAAAACTACCGAGATCCCAATCCCTTCTGAAACCACAGGCATCCACTGTTAATAATTATAACTCCAACTCCATTTGGAAAACTAATCTCTTCCGAAAAGTGCATATGTGATCAGATTTGCAAAGATAAAATCTGCAATAAAAAAAATTTCAATTTGAACTAATTGAAAACATTTCAGAACATTTTTCCAAGACCAAATTATCTGTTTTACGAGAGTTTTATGCAGATTTTTATAGCCTTGTACTCTATAGCCCTATTCGCACGGGATTAGTATTACCTGGTGACCTCCAGTCATTTGTAATAATTGCGGAGGTTGTCTGTGATCTTAATCCATAGAACGGGACTCTCAAAGCCTTGACATCCGGGTATCCGGTAGATAAGTCGGTAAATTCGAGTAAAATCACAGGCTTCGCTTATCCCGTGCGAATGCACCACACGAAATTCAGAGGTGGGGGGTTAATTTCAAAATCACACAAGGTCCCCAGATAATACTAATCCCGTGCGAATAGGGTTTATGTCAAAAAAAATTGTTATACTACTCTGCATCTGCAACTTAAGACATAACTGTGAACTCTTGAACTATAAAAAGAGCAAAACCTATGAGCAACAATATTTTCTTCAGCGCATCTGGGTCTCTGCACATAAGCCTATATATTTTCTATATTTGCAAGCACGTAGGTGTGCCTGGAAGTGGACAAAGCGTTAGTGAAAAAATGTTCCTGCGTGCTTGTGGAGAGTGTGTTGCCATGCCTGGATATCTTGCAATAGTCTCAGTATCCAGACAAGTGTGATTCTGCAATTCTACAGTCTGCAGTCCCCCGTCTGTTCCTGCTCAGTTACTAAAACCTTTTTTAGCCATTTCCATCGCTACAAAGAGCTGAACAAACTGCCAGTGGTATATAACCGCCAAGTCAGCTGGAATTAAAAAGCAGAAACACACACACGTGCGCGCACACACACACACACACACACACACACACACACAGAAGGACTAGGCCATCACAGTCAGCCGCTCATATAAACATTTATGAAATTTCCCCAAGGAAGTCAATTTCCCTAACACCATGACTGGAGGTCCGTGGAATCCTCAAGAAGCATTAGCCTTTCACCCTTCAACTCAGAGCTTTGGATGGCAGCAACTCCGAAAAATCTCTCCAGGGTTTAAGTCTGCGGCTTGAGACATGCCTGTCATCTCAATTCACCGAACCGAACTTAAAAACCATACAGGAGATAAAACTTTTATTTATTTATTTCGCTTTGTTTACTCCCAAGGTCTTAGAATAACAGCTCTGGTTGGAAGTCATTCTCCATTACCCTGGTTATCAACCAAGGGACTGAAAATATTAAAAAACAGAGCAGTTAATCTGCTGCATCTACGTTGCTTACATGGTCATTTCTCTACCTCTTTTCAAGTTAACATGAAGTCAAAACTGACATGAATTACTTTCTTATTACACGCTCAAGGTCTTGCTGTCAACAATTTATCTGTAAATGTTATTCTGAAGTAAAAGACATGTTTGTCTTTGATCATATTTGGACAGCTTGCACAATCAATTATTATTGTTTTTCTTGTTAAATATTGTTTTATTCAGAAACATGTCTCATTGTGGAAGTAAAACGGGTTGAGAACAAACTTGAGCTTTAAATTAAAAAAAAAAATTGTATTAATTTCCTTGCAAACTGATCACAAAGGCTCAAATCACTGTTCCGCAATCAAAACGCAAAGGGCTCAAAATTAGGGATGCACGGTATATCGGCCACCATATCGATATCGGCCGATAAATGCTCATTTTTTCTGTTATCGGTATCGGCCCGATAAGAAAATTTGGCCGATATCTTAAAGCCGATAAATAATGCATTATTTCCTTCAGAGACACTTCAGATGCGCGCTTCGTTTGCAGCCTTTTGTGCAATTGTACGTTGTAATATTGTGTTTATTTGATGCATATCTGACCTATCTCATATAGAATGCGTTTGGT
>NW_015640094.1:157419-177569 GCF_001515625.1 Sinocyclocheilus rhinocerous | reverse complement strand
TATATATATATATATAAGTTGTAATATTATGTTTGTGTTGTATTAATATTAATCTCAGGATGCATTTCCTTGAGTTAAATAAGCTGCCAGCAAAACGCTTCAGTTTACCGTGTTCATTCAGCTCTTCAGCTTCAGCACGCGCAGCTCAAACGGCTGCTATTTAAAACAGTGGTATTAATTTGTTACTTTTTCAAAATCATTGATGCATTATTAATAATAACCACCACTTTTATTTTTCTCTTATTATTTTCATCAACAATATGGTTAAATCATTTAATTCATTTAATTATTGTCCGTGCAGAGGCTATTCTGTTTTATTGATCTATGGCGCATTCATTTACACATGTAACACATGTAATGATGTCCAGTGACTTGTTTGCATTATTTATGCATTATTTTATTTATTTGTAAGACTTTTTTATGACTAAATTTGGTAATGGGAGAGTAAAATTATTTTTAAAACGTACACCGTTCAAACTAGGCTGCTTATGTTGAAGTGTTTGGGATGTGGCTTTTAATGATGAGACCTTTTTTGTAATCAGGCTCTCAAAAAGTATATAAAAATTTGGATATAGATTTATCGGCCAACATATCGGTTATCGGCTTTCAAAAATAAAGAATTATCGGTTATCGGCCAAAATTTTCATATCGGTGCATCCCTACTCAAAATATTAAAACAAAGTTTAAAAATTTTAAAAAGAGCAAAGAAAGCTGCTCCTCTACTGCATCTACATTGCTTACATGGTCATTTCACCACCTTTTTACAAACTGCTTTTAACTTGAAGTCAAAATTGACAAGTTACTTTCTTAAAGCACACTCAAGGTCTTGTCAACAATTCACCTGTGAATGTTATTCTCAAGAAAAACACGTTTGTGTTTCATCAAATTGAGACAACATGCACAATCCAATCAATTCCCACCTCTTTTGTTGTTAAATATCGTTTTATTCAGAAAAACGTCACAATATGGAAGTAAAATGGGTTGAGATCGCACTTGTTGACTTTTGAAAAGAGATGTTGAAAAACATTTTAATCAAAAACACATTATTAAATTCCTTGCAAACAGATCACAAAGGCTCAAATCACCATTCCACAAACGTAAAGCAAGGGATTCAAAAAATTTTAAAAATTAGCACAAAAAAACAAGTTCCTCTACTGCAATTATCATTTTCAAGCTACCTTTATAGTCGATATGAAATCAAAACTGACATCATTTACTTTAATACACACCCATGATCTCATTTGTTTGTCTTCATAATCTTCCAGCAAATTAAAAACTTGCACAACCCAATCAATTCCCAACATTTCATTTCTTGTTAAATGTTGTTTCATTCAGAAACGTGTCACACTGTGCAAGTAAAATGGGTTGAAAAAGCACTTGTTGACTTTAAAAATGAGCTTTTAATCATTAACATTCCATTTAACATAACATTCCAGTGCGATTATTCAATTTCTTGCAAAGTGATCACAAACGCCCAAATCATCATTCCACAAATATAAAAAATGGAGCAAAAAATGCTTTTATGGCCATTTAAGCAAAACACAAAATCAAAATTTGACACCATTTACTTGTCAACCATGTAAAAAGAAAATAAAATAAAAAACGCCTGTCAATTCTATGCATTAGGTATGTTACAGTCTCTGACAGACAGCATGTTGAAGCCGCTCAGGCCACCATTTTTTCATTTTTTTTTTAGAAAGCAATGATGTAGTCAATACACCCTTTAGTGCGGGTTTTCCAGGAAATGTGTGTAGTCCCTGGACCTCTGACCCTTTGAATGAGCCCAGGGTCACGAAAAAGGCTGATCTCAGAGCCCACACAAAAAAATCCCTCTCTTTAGCCTTCATTTTATCAGGCACAGTGGTGGGTGATAAGACATGGCTGGCCTCCAGGAGTCCTCCGGCCTTCGCTAACGGCACCGTATGACCACCTCAGCGCTGAGCGGCAGAGGAGGACAGAGAGAGAGAGAGAGAAACAGGGAGGCGAGAGAGTCAAAGAGAATCTCTTACACGCCGTGAGACAAACAGATAAATCGGGGAACGGACGGAGACACAGAACAGATTTTCCATCTGTTCTGCGGCAACATCTGATTCCCCATTTACGACTGCAGCATATTTTCGAGTCCAGCGAGCAAGATTGCGCCTATCAAACAATTTTCAGTTTTGTATGCTCTGGAACTTCAGTCATTTCAAATATATAACCTACATTACAAAAGAGACCACAGAAACAGCTCCTAGACAGTGGGGCTGTAATGATGTATAAACCATGTGAGACAAAGGTAACTCGAGGACAGTCGGGGGAACTTTTTTTTGTCAACACACTCAGAGAAAAACGCTCTCCTGCGCTCCACTCTACACTCATAAACAATGGAAGTGGAAGAGACAGTGGGTCTTACAGGCGACCAATCACTAAAGCCACCAGAACAAAGGCTTGAGACGGAGCTCTGAATGCACGGCGGAAGAAAAAAGGAGGGGTGCGAGGAAAGGGCACTCCTTCAAAGGCCAGCAATTTTAGTCCCTCTTGCATGCTCAACGTGGTGTCAGAGGGGAAGACAGAGAGAGGTTTCTTGTGAAGGTGTGAGTTTCATTCTACGCTCTCTTTTGGACAATGCAGACTCTGAGGTCTTTTGTTCTTGGAAACCTGTTGGCATAGAAGTGCATTGTTCGGCGGGGAGAAAAAAGGAATACAAGGAAACTACATTATCACGCCTTTGTGCGGGAGTTGCTCTTTGCCGCCGCTCTGACATTTGTTGCTTCTGACAGTAATGTAAGACCAAAGGGAGCCAATAAGGAAAGTATCTACTTCCATTTGTCGTGCTTCCCTGATCCCAAACTGAATTAAGCACTCGGCAATAATGTTTTAAACTCCCCTCAAAGACTCTAAAACAAGATGGATGCCATCAGATCCCCAATGAAAAGGGGTCTCCATGACAACTGCGAGAAACCTTCACCTCACCCCTGAAGATCCCCTCTGAGAACTAATACACAAACCTTTGACACATACCAACAAGATTAATGGGCTACCAAAAGTCTTGCGCACATGGTAATAACCCGCCGCTCGTCCTGAGGTGTAAAACGCCTTATCCTATGAAGAAATTAATAGAGGCGAACCCCAGAGTGTGCCCACGCAAGTTGAGCGGCACTGGGATCTTGGCATGACTAATTGTGGTGCCACAATTCATCCATCCAAAACTCATTTATCCAACGGCCAAGATGCTCGTCTTATTTCTTGTGAAATATGTGCACAGGGATCGGGATTCATTTACAGCCACCCGGTGCCAGAATCACATCGAGTTTCCCTGCCCATGCACCCGAAAAGCTGATGTTTTATGTGACTAGCATGCAATAAAACACTCTGAATTGTAGTTAACAAGTATGCATGCATACTGGTCTGAAACTGGTTTTAAACCTCTCAGACCAGTTGTCAGGTGTGCTGAACACTGTCCCAACAAGTGGATAATCAGCAATGAAACGTTGAAAGAGTGACACATTAGGAAAAGTCTAAAAATTGCTCTGCATATCTTATTTACATTTTTTTGCATTTAAGTGCTGTTCACACCAAGGAAAGTAACTATGAAGTTTTATTAATTGCTCTAATTCTATGAAAATAGAAAAGTCCACACCCCAGCTATGATGATAATGACACAGAGGATCGATAACTTTGGAATCACTTTCAGAATGATTTTTTTAGCTGATGAATGATAAAGACACTGACAGCCAATCACGATCCATCGATCACTAAAAAGCTTGAGAATTTAAAGAGGTAGATGACAACATTGCAGCATGCGATTATAATAATTAGAATGTTCCCTTCCGTTGGTGAGGACGATAATATAGTTATAGTTAAATTTGTAGTTACCATTCTTGATGTGAATTGGTCTTTATGCTGTACTTCTCAATTTTTTGCAGCAAATTAAGTATTCCGTATGTTGTTTGTTGACAATGGGCACAACTTTGTACGAAAATGTTTTTGGAATCATAGCTACAATCGTGAAAAACAATGCCATTAGTTGCCAAAACATGTAAACCGAGTCTTTAAATACATGCAGAGCTTCAGTCCTGCAGTGTAGCCTCGGCTTACACTGAACCACAGACATGTCTCTCCTTATCAGAGGAAAGCAGCCCCTCTGAGACGCCATCAAATCACTGTGATGTTTAAACCACCAGGGAAGAAATGTCTAGGACCATCACCACTAGCAAGACTAGTGTGGCAAATAAGGGGAACAGTAACTTAAAATGCAATTTTATAACAGTGGTATCTCAAAATAGCAGAAGACTTGAATAAAATTCAGACATCATTGCATTTTGAAGAGTTACAGCCAGCTGCACAGACCTGTCATAAACCTCTAAGTGTTAACAACTAAACCCTGTTGCATTTCTCGCCTCCTATATATAGTACAAAAGCTATAATAGATATAAAAGTTTCAAATTGTAAAGTAGGTGATTAAGTAAGACAATACAATTACACCTGCTGCCTTCCAGCCTAAGAAAAAACTGATCACGACAGGCCACACCTACACCTTGCGTAACATGGCGTACGAGGCAAGGGATACGGGTTATGGTCAGTGGCTCTTATTAAGTTGACCAGGATAACCTAGATAAGCAGGTAAGCTGTAGAAATCAGCGCTCACAAGCGTAACGCACGCATGCAACTTGCGTATCAATACACTTGGGACGGGCGACTTCAGGTTCAGCGCTCACTAAAGGTAAGCATCATGCAAATTACCTCTAGGTTTAAAATAACAAAAGAGACCGAGTGAGCAGTAAAGAGATTAACCCACAAGTTACTGTGTCACATTACCTTGGCTGGACAGAAGACACGCGCAGAGAATCAGGCAACAGTTTATCATCGTAAAGTCGCTCATTCCGCTCTCGTCCGCGGGAGGTTAAACAAATCCTGGAAACTTTAGCATAAAATCTCGTTCACTTTGCGAAGCGAACCGGAGGCGGTGTGTTGAGGCTCGTCAGATCGCAATCTCAGTCCGCTCCAACTGCTAGTAAAGCCCGGAGTGTGCACAGGTATGTTATCGTGCGGAACGCTGTTGAGTCCTCTGCCTCGCGACTCGCTCACTTCTGTTCTATCTGGAGCTCGAGAGCGCGAGCGATGGAATTGCTCGTGATGTCATCGTCGCGTCACGCCGCGGAGAGAATGGAACGGCTTTGAAGTTTAGAACTTGTGGAT
Organism: Sinocyclocheilus rhinocerous; assembly: GCF_001515625.1. Taxonomy (NCBI): domain Eukaryota; kingdom Metazoa; phylum Chordata; class Actinopteri; order Cypriniformes; family Cyprinidae; genus Sinocyclocheilus; species Sinocyclocheilus rhinocerous. The sequence continues at coordinate 172,388 of NW_015640094.1, read as the reverse complement.
TGGGTTGACGCGATACGCTATTTGCGCGTGAAGTCCAGATATTCTGGTTTTACACGTTAAGAGAACTGTTTTGTGCGAGATTGTAAGCAGTATGTGAAATGAACCGGGGATTTAGGCAAAATGCCCCGTAGTAAATCCCCCTGGTTTGTACCTAACGTTTGGTGCTGTGTGATATATAACATTCTACATTAAATAAGCTAAGACCGTACAATTACACCTGCCGCCTCAAAATAGTGAATATAGTAGCCTTAAATCTAATGACAGTAGCCTACGTTTGATGGTGTATAATGCATAGCATTCTATAGCATTACTTTGAATCAGAACCGTCACAATCCACTTTAATATCTAATTAGATATCTGGACTTTACGGGTAAATAGTAGGCTAAATAGTGTCTCGCGGCAGCACAATGCAATCCACAAGTTCTAAACTTCAATGCCGTTCCTCAAAACAGTGAATAAAGTAGCCTAAAATCTAATGACAGTGCGTTTGATGGTGTGTAATGTATAGCATTATTTTGAATCAAAACTGTCACAATCCACTTTAATATCTAATTAGATTCGCCATTTCCGTGAATCTAATTGGATATTAAAGTACATTGTGACAGTACGTTTGACTCAAAATTGTCACAACAGACTTTCGTGTCTATTTAGATGCACTATTTCAGTGAATCTAATTAGATATTATAGCCTATTGCGACAGTAAACAACTGTATAATCTAACAGAGGACGGCCGATTATGTAAAATACATTCTAGCAAAGCGTTTTCCTGCAATCGTTGTTCCAGTTGAGAATTTATTTAAATTAATTGCATCATATTAATGGCATAATGGACGCCACACTGTTTATATGTGGTTCAAAAATATGCCCTCTCAAATGGTGAATGGTAAATGCTTCTGAAATTAAATTCCGGGGAGCGGCTATTATATTAAACAATAAACAAAAACTTAATTTCCCACGCTGGCAAAATTGTCAGACAATATAAATCAGAAGACTTGGCTTTCTGCATGTTCTGGTCGTTTTTCTGAAGCTGAACTTGTACGCTAATCTGTTTTAACTGCATATTGCCTGACTTGCTTCATACTTTCACGGATGCACATAACTACAGTTGATCGACTGTCAAAACAATGTGATTTGTTCAAATAAGGAGGTATGAAGGACAGGGTTGATGAATTCAGAGCTCTTCTCCTCTGGGAATGGCCTGCATACTAATCAGTGACCTCGCTCTGCCATCTATTGACTGATCTGCGCAATTACGCGCTCACGTTCATTAGCATGCAGAGCGCAAGAGTTCTGTCAAATGAAATGCAGCGTCCCCTCGGTTATGCATAAACGGCTGCTTGCGCATACGTTTATAGTTTAAACTAGAAGTTCGACAAGGCAAACTTTGATGTTGGCTGACAAAGTATTGCCTGACAGTTCAAAAAAGCTGCTAAGTTTGAAAGTTGCACAGGCTGTGTGCGCTTTGAACGCTTCACCCTAAGAAATGTTTGAAAAGCACAGTTTTCTTTTCTGACCAGATGTATTTCCTGTTGAAACGTTCTCATTTTAGAAGAGCATTTGACTGGACAAAGATCTGTGTGGTGCAACATGATTCATTAATAGCCTACTTTTGATTTTCCAGAAGATAGACTGCACATTTTAAAGGGGTCATATGATGCGATTTCAATTTTTCCTTTCTCTTTGGAGCGTTACAAGCTCTTGGTGCATAAAGAAGATCTGTAAAGTTGCAAAGACTAAAGTCTCAAATCCAAAGAGATATTCTTTATAAAAGTTAAGAGTCAACCAAGCCTACCTAAAACGTCTCCTTCTAACACGCCCCCACATGTCTACCTCAGGATGTGGGAAGATTTGCATAACGCCGCCCAAATGTTCACACAAAGAAACAAGGCGTAACTTTTATTCTCGCTGTAAGTATTGTTGCAGCCGCCATGTCGTGAAGACGTCAGTGGTTAAGTTGTATTTACAACACTGTTCCAGAACAGTTCAACCCAAATGCAGACATGGTTTTATGTTTACACGGCGCGATGCAAAGCAACACGTAAAAAGACAGTATATGTCATTATAATCAGTAATTATGTCCCCACTGGATGCAACAAATGCCTCGTTTATAATGGGTTTTACTGGTTTTGTCTCGTCGTGCCGGGACATGGCATCACAGTATGGTAAGGTGCGTAACATTTCAGTCACACGCTTGAGGCATTCGGTCAATCACAACACACTGGATAGCTGGCCAATCACAGCACACCTCGGTTTTCAGACCGATGAGCTTTGTAAAAAATCGACGCGTTTCAGAAAGGCGGGGCATAGAGGAGAAACAATAATGTACAGTATGTGGAAAATAATGTGTTTTTTTAACCTTAAACAGCATAAACACATTGCATTACACCAAATACACAAAATAATGTTCTTTTTAGCAACATCATATGACCCCTTTAAATGCATATCTGCTAAATGTTCATTTTGTTAACTGCTAAGTGTTCATTAGCATATAGATGTGGACTAAAAGCCACAACATTTTGAATAAAGATGGTCTTTTAAGACCTAAAAAGCAGGAATAATTTAAATAGAAAGTCCATTGCCAAATATATCTGCAATGTTCAGTCCTACCTGCATCTGGAGATCTATCCTTCTGAAGAGTTCAGTTCCAGCACACCTGCTGTAATTTTCATGTAAACCCAAAGACCTTTATTAGCAGCTGCAGGTGTTTGATTAGAGTTGGACCAGACAACTCAGAACTTGGAATTCTCCCATCTCATACTTGAAAATAACCACTGGAACTGGACTTCAGTAGGTATGTTTACATGGACTAATTTTCTTCAGTCTGAAAAACATCCAGTCTGATTTCAGATTCTGAAAGATCTCATCATCTGATTATATGAAACCTAAATTTGCAGTCTGATTCACATATTTACAAATGCACAGCATTACATATGCATATATTACGTGTCTTCAGAACAAAACTTCAGCACATGCGCAGCGCCTAATCACCGCATTCATAACTAGAGAAAGCCACTGTGATGTCACTGGAGCTACCGTGAGAATAATTTTTGCTTCATTTTACCCTTGATGATGTCTAAAAAGAAAGCTAACATATGTCAGAAGAGCTTTTTAGCAAACATTTAGTTCAATCATGACAACTCTCGGAAGATTTTAGCATGGTAATGGTTATGACAATGTTAATGTAGTTGGTCTTGGTGGAATAGATCTGCTACGCTGCTGCTGCTGAATTGCTGCTGCTGTAGATTATTGCTGCTGCTGCAAGCAAGTATAGGAACTTGCTATTGCCAATGCATACGGTGATACAGTGCTGTGAGTATTTAACACATTACGCTGCTGCACAAATAGCATATAAAATAACCCGTAGCAGATCTATACAGGTGGAGCTGGGGAAGGTGGTGGGTTTCAGAGGAACTCTGAAAGCGCGCTGCAAAAGGCTCAAGTGGATTCTAACCAGCCATTTAAATGTAAAGCAGCAAGCTCATTGGCTGCGTATGCAACATGAACCAATCAGCTTGTGCCAAGTCGTTTAACGCTGTGAATATCATTAGTTACGTTAATACCCGTCAGTCTGCGCCATCTAGAGTTTCATGATTGAACTACACATTTAAATATCCAGTCACTGACCAGATGTAAATAAACATATATCGTAAGACAAACGTATGTAAACAGACATCATGGCAATGCACATGCGCACAAGGAGTTTTCAATCCGATAAAGGAAATTGTTAGATTCAAGTGTTCACATGCTTAATTTTTTTCATGTTGATTGGATTATTTCTGGTCATCACCACTTTCAATCTGATTGAAATTTCATTCAGGTGGATTAAGGTGTTTACATGAAGGCTTTTTTTAGTCCTATTGTGCCATTAATCCGATTATAAATGTATTCTTTGGCTGTGAGAAGTGTGATTTGACAACATTGCCAATATGGCGACTAAAGTGACGTCACATTGGTTCTTTTTTAAGTGTTGGTGGGAGAAATCCAACAGTTTTTGGGGAAAACAAAGAGGTAATTTTAATGTAATATTTTCAAGTGTTGGAAGAAATCCAACAGCTTTCTATTTTGAATGTAATATTTTCAAATGTTGGTGGGAGAAGTCCAACAGTTTTCTGAAAAAAAACAAAAAAACAATGGTATTTTGAATGTAATATTTGTGATTTGTGATTTATTCCAGGAACCCTTGAGCATATCCTGTTGCTGCCCATACTCAATGTCAGGCCAAAGGTAATTATGCATGCTCGAAGTCTACATTTATATGTTATGCATATACATTTATAATATATTACCCCAAGAAATCCTTGAAAAGCACAGTTTTGCCCTTTTCTATGTTGATGTATTTCCTGTTGAATCTTCCTCATGTTATAGAGCACTTGATTCTCCAAGTTTTGGAGAATTCCAACGGTGTTCAGAAAAAGTGGCATTTTGAATGTAATAATATTCGTTATTTGTGATTTATTGAGCCCTAGAGTGTTGTTGTCATCCATATTCATTTTAAGGTCAAAGGTAATTCAAAGGTATGGCACCACACAAAACTTCATTAAATTGGGCCATTGAAAAACAGCATATTAAAAATTATTTTAAGTAGATGGATAATTATGGTAGGGCTACTCATGCAATTATACCTCAATTCTACATCTCAACACAAATAATAATTTTTTTCTAGAAATTACCACTATTAAAATCCTCGGGGACGCCATTAGCAGTGATTCAAGGAGTGTCCATTTACTGAATGTGTCTTTAGTTCAAATGTAACTGCTGGGCTATTAAAGGGGTCATATGATGCGATTTCAATTTTTCCTTTCTCTTTGGAGTGTTACAAGCTCTTGGTGCATAAAGAAGATCTGTAAAGTTGCAAAGACTAAAGTCTCAAATCCAAAGAGATATTGTTTATAAAAGTTAAGAGTCAACCACGTCTACCTAAAACGGCTCGTTCTAACACGCCCCCACATGTCTACATCACTATGTGGGAAGGTTTGCATAACGCCGCCCATATGTTCACGCAAAAAAAGAAGGCATAACTTTAATATGGAAAATAATGTGTTTTTTTAACCTTAAACCGCATAAACACATTGCATTACACCAAATACACAAAATAATATTCTTTTTAGCAACGTCATATGACCCCTTTAAGAGCCTGTGACATGTATTGTCAGTGGGAGTAGCCTATGAATGCATGACCTTCATATGCACTATTTTAACCACCCCACAGAACATTCAGTAAGATTCCTGATTATGATGTTACCTAATAGATCTCACCCCCTCTCTCGCAGATGCATTCTTAATATAGCTGAGTCACGGTCAGACGGCACATAGGAAAAAGAGCAATTGAATCCTATTAGAATCTGTCTGTATTTCCCCACTTGGTGCTGGGTGTTCAATTGTGCTTGACGATGTGTATCTCATCTGGGCCAAAAAATAGCTTGAATTGCCGCTCACCGGGCCAATCGCTTCTAACAACCACTGACAGTTTGGCACTAATGGTACGTTTTCAAGCACTCAATGTCATTGTCTCCAACACACTGTCCTAACCAGAGGTCCGATGGCAAAATGTCCCAAATCTGACAACCCTTTAAAAAACGGCCTGAAACCTCCTTCACACTCGCATACTTAGCCCTCCGTCCGAGATTTTTGAGAGATTGTCCCTTAGCTCGGGCCGGCGGGCTCAGATTGATTAAGCTCGGTGGCTGCTTTAATGTGATCATGTATCAGTTGCCTGTCGACACCTTTACCAGCATAACTCTCCGGCTCTGACAGACTGATTAATACACTGAAGTGTCCATCCCCCTTTTCTTACTGTTGCCTTATTTTTCTATTCTTCTCAGGTCTCGATCCGGTTGCCTTTTGCCCTTCATTATTATAGTATATCTTAAGACTCCATTAAACCGGCCCAGCTAAGTGTTGCTCTGCTAATGGCGCTCCGAGGGGCTGCTGGTAATACGCTATGATTAAACACATTAAAGGGCCGAGCAGGCTACCACCCCACAGCAGGGTTCTTGTAGTTCTGCATACAAACACACACTATAAATGTCTCAGTTTATTTGCCTCAAATGTCTAATTTCTCAGTTTTTTCTTAAAGGGATAATTGACCCAAAAATGAAAATTGTTTTTGTTTGCTCATCCTCATGTTCTAAACCTGCATGACTTTCTTTCTTCAATATGCTTGTTGCGGTTTGTGTGTAATTTCAATGAATCTGAAGCTTTTAAAGGAATAATTCAACTAAATATGTGACCCTGGACCACAAAACCAGTCATAAGGGTTTGGCCGAGATACAACTATTTGAAAATCTGGAATCTGAGGGTGCAAAGAAATCAACATATTGAGAAAATCGCCTTTAAATTTGTCCAAATTAAGTCCTTAGCAATGCATATTACTAATAAAAAAATTTAGTTTTTTTATATTTACGGTAGGAAATTTACAAAATATCTTCATGGAACATGATCTTTACTCCTAATATCCTATCATTTTGGCATAAAAGAAAAATCTATAATTTTGACCCATACAATGTACTTTGGCTATTGCTACAAATATACCATACTTATGACGTGTTTTGTGGTCCAGGGTCACATATTTGCTGAAAATGTACTCATCCTCAGGCCATTTAAGATGTAGATGAGTTAGTTTCTTCATTAGAACAGATTTGGAGAAATTTAGCATTGCATCATGTGTTCACCAATGGATCCTCTGCAGTGAATGGGTGCCGTCAGAATGAGTCAATCAATTAATGTCTTGTGAAGTGAAAAGGAGCGCATTTGTAAGAAGCAAATCCATCAGGATATTTTAATCATCGTGTCTTGCCAAAATTTAGTCTATAATCCATAATAACACTTCCTCCAGTGAAAAGTCTTTCCACTGTTGTCCTCTCACATAAAAATCCACCCAATGTTTGTTTAGAACCCTTTTGGATGGTTTTCGCCTCCAAACTGTGCTTGATCAGTGCATATTTCTCTCCTGATTCAGAGGAGACGACTTTTTACCTGGAGAAAGCAAAATTTTGGATAGAGGACTGTACAAGTTAAAAAGCCTTTTATGATGAATTTGTTTTTAAAAACAAGCAGCTTTTGGCTTCACAAGACATTACTTGATGGACTGGAATGGTGTGGATTACTTGTGGATTATTGTGGTGTTTTTATCAGCTGTTTGGACTCTCATTCTGACGGCACCCATTCACTGCAGAGCATCCATTGGTGAGCAAGTGATGTAGTGCTAAATTTCTCTAAATCTATTCTCATGGACAAACAAACTCATCTACATCTTGGATGGCCTAAGAGTGAGTAAATTCTCAGCAAATTTTCATTTTTGGGTGACAACTATTCCATTAAGATTTGAGAAAGAATGTAAAAGCATCATAGAAGCGGTTCATATGACTCATGTGCTATATTCCAAAAATAGAAATGATAAAATAGAAACAAATGAAAATTGCTGTCATTTGCTCATCCTCATGTTCCAGACCTGCATGATGTTCTTTCATTCGTTGCTCTCTGCTTGTTGCTCTTTTATATGGAATCTTAAACTTTTAAGTTTGGGGAAGAATGCCAGCGCATCATAGAAGGGGTTCATATGACTCATGTGTTATTATGCAAAATTGTTACTCAATGAAATTCTCAATGAAATGAAAACCTTCATGACAGTAAAACAGATGTAAGATTTGAGAATAAAATGTTCATTTGAGTCAAAACTGTTTGATGAAAAGTTGATTCGGTTCATAAAACTTTATTCAATCACATATTGCACTTATTCGGTTCTTGAGTTGACTCACTGACTCACTGATCCAGTCTCTGCATAAATTTCAATCCATTTCTCACTCAAAGGTGCTGAATAAAGTGGAATATAGCACACAAGTCATTTGGGCCACTTTTAATATGCTTTTATTGCTTTTTACTTTCTTTTTTATTCTTGAAAGCTTCAGAGCGCCATTCACTGTTATTGCATGGAAAAGAAAGTCATAGGGGTTTGGAATGACAATTAATTACAGAATTTTATGGTAACTATTTCTTTAAGACTACTTTCGTCAGTTATTACGTTCCTTTTTAGTGCTCTCTCGCTCCATTTATCTCAATTCTGCTTATTCACCTCTTGATTACTGTGATATCAAGCACTTTGTTTTGCTGCTGGTTTGTGGGTCTTTTCATTAGATCTTTTATGCTTCATTGCGGATTTGTTTAAAATGCTAGTTTTAAGCTATGTGTGTGTGTGTGTGGGAGATGAAAGAGAGGAAAAAATAGCAACCCAGGCAAACAGAAATCTTGTGTCTATAATAATAAATATCTCAATTTAGCTCTAGGTTTCAAAGCATTTGCTTGCTGTGTGAAAATAGAAAAAAGGCGTCACATATATGTGCTTCTCACACATTTCAATGAATTCGCCCATTCACATCTTTTCATGACACATCTGTTTGCTCTGTGTGTGTGGATTGTGTGGCCTTCTTCTCAGGCCACAATGTACTCCGTTACGCACACAATGACTGGTTCACTGTGATCGGCTCACATCCTCTCAACACCCCTCCATATATAGAAAAACCTCCGCCTCAGGGACACAAACAACATTTGGAAAAAAGGATTAAAAGGGCGATAGAGTGAGAAAAATAGCTGGAATTGAATGTGTGAAGCAGGAAGGTTGCTATGTTGGTTTTGGCTTCCAACAAGACCGTTCTCTCTGCTTTTATAGACAAATGATTTGTCGAAGTTGAAAAATAAAACAACGGTTGTTGAAGAACTTAATTATTAGTGAAATAGCAATTTCTGTGTGAAAACTTTCTATTTCTGTTTTGTATTTATACACTGCTATACATTATGTAAATATAAAGTATATTTTAAAATCCATTGAATTTGCAGGAAATATTGTATTTGTCCTAGATTTGGATAAAGTTATTTATATATATATATATATATATATATATATATTAAATAGCTGAATATATATATATATATATATATATATATATATATATATATATACACACACATTTTTTTTTAAATACTATTGTTATTGTTACCTTACAAAAATAAAATAAACATCACAGATCTCTTTCACCTCTCAATTATTTCTCATAGACAGCAATGAAATTAAATCGATCAAATGAAGTTTCCTGCTTCTCAGATTATTTTTTCTTCAGAAAAAAACCTAGAAATCTCACATGGGTTTTAAAAGAGATTTCCAAAGTTTCTCAAACATCAAAATCAGAGATCTTAGTATAAACTGAATGATGAATTTCTCATCAAATTCAGTCAAGAGCTGCTATCGACATCATTTCATATCTCTATATTTCAACCTGGTCTCATAAAAATACGTACCTCTGTGTACTTTTTGTGCAACACCGTTTTTACATACCTTACTGCACGTTTCGCCGCAGTTTCAAAGAGATCTTAATCACCATTGGGAAACTGGATTTTCTGTGATTTTCTTTCTTGGCATTGGTAGTTGTAAACGTTGCCTCTACAATTTCTTTCAACCTGGTCTCATAAAATACGTACCTCTGGGTACTTTTCTGCAACACCGTTTTTACGTACCTTACTGCACGTTTCGCCGCAGTTTTGTCCACTGTGTGGCGCTAAAACATGGGTTCTATACGTGAACCCCGGCACGTTTTTATTACGTTGATATAGGTACGTATTGCTGTGTTTTTATGTTGCTTCTGGTGTGTATTGCGGTGGTTCAGAATTCAAATATCCGTGGACTGTCACTAAAAGTTAATGCTCTATCGTGTTGGAAATATGCCCTACACCAAACCCAACCCTAAACCTACCCGATAGTAGCAACAAATGCAAAACTGATATAAAAACGCATTTGTTGATAATACCACAGCGAATAAAAGTTACGCCTTCTTTCTTTGTGTGAACATTTGGGCGGCGTTATGCAAATCTTCCCAGATAGTGACGTAGGTATGTGGGGTGTGTTAGAACGAGCCGTTTTAGGTAGGCGTGGTTGACTCTTAACTTTTATAAAGAATATCTCTTTGGATTTGAGACTTTAGTCTTTGCAACTTTACAGATCTTCTTTATGCACCAAGAGCTTGTAACACTCCAAAGAGAAAGGAAAAATTGAAATCGCATCATATGACCCCTTTAATATTGTTTTGAAGTCATACCATGCTATTCTTCAAGTAATTGTGCGAAAATTACGCTTTATTAATCGAAACTCTGTAAATTTGTGTGAAAAGGAATAAAAGATGTCGGCGTTTTACTGCCTCTAGTGTTCATTTCTTTCGGAAACTGCAGTGATATGTACTTATTGGTACGTATTTCGCATCTCGCTAAAAAGTGCCCCCAGGTACGTTTATGCCATGAGACCAGGTATCTATATTTGACCGTGTCAACGATTTCCTTCAATGTATGTTTATTTTTCCTAAGAGAAACTTCTGAGTTCCTTAAATGAAATATTGAGATCTCCAATAATTCTGAAAGAGCAACATTTGGGCCTCTTTTTTTTTTGAGATTTAAAAAGGTTCTTGAAGTTTCTGAGTTTTTTCAGCTCAGCATATTTGCTTATGGTTCCTGGGATCTTATTCTCAACTATATAGATTGTTTTCTAAAGATATGGAGAATTAAACGTTCTTTGTGGCACATAAGGTTCTCCCGTATTGCATCAGATTATAAAACCTTTAACAGGACACTATTTTTACGACTGAATTCTTACAATGACGAGATGGACGGACCTGTCAAATGGGCAACCATCTCTGCGGGACGCCATCCATCAGCTCTGTATGGTAGAGTAGATCCATACAAAAGCCACTTGAGCATTGAGAGCAAGTCAAATGAAGCTAATACAGACAGGTGTTTGAAGAAAATAAAGCCTAGAGTGCACACAAGCCTCGGGAAAGCTTGGAAAATAGACTTACAGCATCACAACAAGCCAAAGTAAACAGCCGAGACAATGCTGGAGCGGCTCTGGAGACGCGTTTCTACAGTAAAGATGTTTAACTAAACAAAGACTGGCGTAGAATTGCAACGGAGATTGCATTTACAGATCCACATCCATAATTTCTGACAAAGCTCAAGGAGCAAAAACAGGAGGATTTCCACAAATTGAAAGATTATTCAGAAAGCGAGCCAAAAGGACTGGAAGCTGTAATCACTGCTGTCCTACACAGTTCTGAATGCTAATGTAATGAGATTTCTGTTTTAAATTTAAAATCAATATTCAGAAAATGGCTTGCAACATCGGAGCGAGGCATCATTTGTGTGATGAGAAAAATCAATTGAAATTATTCAGAAATAAGCCTAATGCAAGTGTGGAAACATTTCCTGAGGCCTTGTCTATATAAAATATCACTCTGCTTCCTTTTCCGCTTTTTATGTAATTTCGTTTCCTTTTTCCGTAGAACCAAACAGCTATTTGTCTTATGCGTGCACGAAAAACAAATATCTAGCATATCAGACGTCTTTGTGTTACGTGTAACTCATTTCTCACGTCCACATACATTGTGTCCCTTCTTGCAGTCTGAGCAGCACGTAGTTGTTGGTAAATAACATAAAGCGCTGTGTAGAGCCGACGGGAAGGAGCGGTTTGATTACAGCCCTGCAGTCTTTATCTGCAGCGCGCAGGCAGACTCTGACGCAGATGAGAATGGGAATGAGATGGAGGGATTTTGTCATAACAGAGCTGTGGGACGTCTTGTCAACCATGATCTGCTTAGTGTGGTCCTGAGTGTGTGTGTGCGCACAAACAAACGTTCGCTTCCACTGGAGTGTGTGATGGAGAGGAACCAGAGGTCATGTCATTCTTGTCAGTGATGGGCTCACAGTCATTCTGTGCATGATTTATTGAAGCAATGTGCTTTGCTGAATGAATGTGCACATGAAATCACAGTTTGAATACAAAAGACTGAAAGAAGTCTGCGTGACTTGTGCACTATGCTCTGAATGTTTTGAAGTCATTCGATTTGAGGAACAGACCCAGAATTCCCTCTTTATGTGCTCGAGTGTGGATCTGAATTGAACTGCCCATAACCTACAGGTTGTGGAACTAGAATTTGGAAAGGGGAATAGGATTTTACTGAATTGAAATTCAACAAAATTCAAACATGCACAAGTTTCCATCTTATAAGTGGTTTCATGTTGTTTGGCTCCATTTTGAGTTTGGGGGTAAATTCGGGCATTCTGGGAAATGAAACATATTCCATGATGGCCCATTAAGATGTGTCAATATAATGAATATTTTTCTATTCAAATGTGTATAATTAATTTATAATATTTAAACACTTATATTTAGTTATTATTTTTACTATTTTTTATTATAGAACTGTAAATAATATTTTTATATTTAATTTATTTGTTAAATATTACATTTTTATTTTATAAGAAAATATCATTTATATTTAAAAATTCATATTTAATTAGTATTTTATATCATTTTATAGTTTTAAATATATTTATTATTTTCTATATATATCATTAATTTATATTTAATTTATTATTATTATTTAATTAGTAAATGTATTTGTTAAATATAATTAATATTTTACTATACAATTTTTATAAAATTCATAATACTTAAACATTCAGATTTTTAAATTATTATTAGATATAATCTTATATAGTTTGAAATATATGTATATATATTTGTCAGTTTAACGCGTTAACCTAATTAATTAGTTTAAAATATTTTAACGCAGTTAACGCACTTATATTTGTCCCGAATATAACCAGTGCAAATGTGATTTTATACAGCAGTTCAGTACTTCATTAAATAAGAAGTTGATATTGTGTTATATTTTAAACACAATATTATGTTTTTCCTCAATTTTGCGGAGAACATATCACCTTTAAAGCCACAGCAGAACTGTTGTGCGTCTCTGAGCAACACAGCGTGTTTAGTTTCTGAATGAATCCGCGTTTTGAACGAATCGTGTGAAACAATGATTCAAAGAGAGAGCCGTTTACTGAATTCCTGAATGAATCAGCCGTTTGAACGAATCGAATGAAACACTCAAAGACATTTACCGCCGCCTGCTGGCAGATTTAGTTTCTTATTTAGAGTATCATTTCATTAAAAATAATAATGATAATAAATTATTAGAAATAACATTAAAGGGATAGATCACCCAAAAAAATCAATTCTGTCATCATTTACTCACCCTCATGTCGTTTCAAACCTTTCTTGTGTGAAGACTGTTGGTAACAAAGCTATTTTGGTTACCAGTGACTTTCATTGTATGAAAAAAAAATACTGAGATGTTTCTCAAATTATCTTCTTTTGTGTTCCATAGTTTTAGCCATTGTAGCCTAAATGTTAATGTGTAGGCCTAATAAATTTTATATTGAATCAAATAAAATATTTATTTCTAAAGCTACAATTTGTAATGTCTACTTGATACTTTCTCATTTAATACAAAAATAGCTTTAAATAATCTTTTGTGGGTATTTTCAGTCAAATTTATTTTGCGATTAATTAGATGAATTAATCGAAACGTCATGTAATTAATCAGATTAAAAATTGTAATTGACTGCAGCCCTAATATATATATATATATATATATACTTGATATATACACACACACACAGACTAATATTATATATATATACATACTTGATATATACAATACAATACACTGAATATTTTTCTATACAATTTATATAATTCATAATACTTAAACATTCATATTTTATTATTATTACTATTATGATTGGATATCATTTTATATAGTTTAATTTAATTAATTTACATTCTTTAAATATACTGAATGTTTTTCTATACAGTTTATATTTGTATATTTATTATATGTTAATAGTTTAATTATTTTATTATTTGTTTTGTATCATTTAAAATCATTTATATTATATAGGTATATACACATATATTAAAAAATACATTTCTGAAAATATCCCGTATATTATGAGCTTCTGTTCGGACTCTTGTATGTTTAGAATTTAAGTTTAGATTTGAGAACTTTCTTTTTGGAGCTTGAAAGTTCTCATTTATTTCTGTTGTGTGCAAATCAACAGCTCAAACATTCACGCCTAACATCTCTTTTTGTGCTCCACAAAAGAAAGTAAATCGTAGAGGTTTAGAACAGCATTATGATGAGTCAACAGATGGCAATTTTTATTTTTGAATGAACTGTTCCTTTAAGAGTTACATACTGGCAAACAGGGGGCTATTATATCTGTGATGAGCCAAATTTAGCATTGATTTCTGCATCCAAATTTACTGGAGCAACAGCAGAGAGATTTAATTTAATGTGAACACCATCCAATACAACAAAGAGTTCTTCAGCTCAGCTTCACTATGTGTCACAGCATTTCATATTGTTGGAAATTGCACAAAGGAAAGTTTTATTGCTTAGAGTTTGCTTTCTCATAGCTGAGAAGAACATTCCCCAGGAGAAATACAAATACACACAAATCAGACAACAGTTGACATGCAGTAAGAGTAAAAAGCAGTTAGATGTATGACTAGCAGAGCTCAGAGTATTTGGTCTTGGAAGTGTTTGATGAGAAATATGAGTTCATATTGAGATATGACTTTTGATTGCAAACTTCTGAGCTCATTTTGTGACATGATCTCTTCTGAAACTTGATGAGACACTATAGTGCACATTTTATGGAAAAAAAAAATTCATTTACCTTTGCAACACATTGATTTTAGAATTTTAGAGAGACAAACTCAAGATTTCTTGAAAACAGGCGTTTCATAGTGACTTCTGAAAAAAAAAAGCTATATTAAAGGGTTAGTTCACCCAAAAATGTCAATTAGCCCATTTTACTCACCCTTAAAGGGGTCATAGGATGCTACATGCACTTTTACAAGTTGTTTGAACTGAAATGTGTGTTGGCAGTTTGTGTACCCAACCACCCTATAATGATAAAAATCCCCCCAGTGTTTTTTTTTTTAATCTGGTTAAATGTTTTCCCCTTTCTCAAATCGAGCCGATCTCAGATGCCTGTCTGTGTGACGTCACACAGACAGGCCCCTCCCACGATAGTTTGATTGACAGTAGCGTTTCAGCACAGACTGGACTGGTGTCTTACCT
>NW_015640094.1:147307-157409 GCF_001515625.1 Sinocyclocheilus rhinocerous | reverse complement strand
AATGAATCTTTGCAAATCGCCTTTCCTAATAATGTGCTAGTTATTAGCAAGTTTCACGATGAAACTAAAGTAAACAGTCTCTCTGAGAGCAGCTCGGAAGAGAGGGGCGGGGTCAGCAGAGCTCATTAACATTTAAAGGAAAATGCTACAAAAACGGCTTGATCTGAAAATTGCCATTTTTGACAGGGTAAAAAAGGTGTTTTTTTTACACTACCATTGAGAAATTTTAACCAAACTATGTTACAGACTTTTCATTAAGACCCTAAAGTATCATATCAACTTGTGGAAAATGGGCATCATATGACCCCTTTAAAGCATCCTAGGTGCACATGACTTTCTTCTTTCAGACGAATCCAATCGGAGTTATATTAAAAATTATCCTTGCTTTCTAAACTTTATAATGGCAGTAGGTGTTTCTGTTCAACAGTCCAAAAGTAGTCAAATAAAGTGCATTCATCCATAATAAAACATGTCTCACATGGCTCCGGGGGTTGAATAAAGGCCTTCTGTAGCGAATCGATGTATTTTTGTAAGAAAAATATCCATATTTAAAATGTTATAAACACTTTCTCTCACTTCCACTATCTGTCTTTTTTTTTTTTATTAAATGCTTGAAAAAACAATAACAATTGTCATCATTGTCAAATCATAACAATACATCAAGAGTCCAGGGTCATTCAGTCTTTCAGTCCAGAGGAAGTGCCAAGTCCTTTAGTAAAGCCATTGTTCTTATTGCTTTCAAGTTCACTCAATAGATTCAAAATACAATTTCATTTCAAGTTTGAATCTTAAAAAAAAGAGGTTTGCATTTAGAAAATTTACATTTATGAATATGATATTTAGCTAACAGGAAAATAAGGTTCATGAAATAAGTATCACCTTTTCTTTCACATTCATGAAAGCCAAAAATTACATTTCTATAAGTCAACTCAAAATTAGGATTCACATAACATTTGATAAAATCAAGAATATCACACCAGAATGATGTTGTGTAGGAGCAATTCCAGAATAAATGTAAAGAAGTTTCAGGGTTTTCTAAACAGAAAGAACAGTTGGTATTAATATCATTCTTAAGTCTTTTAAAAGAGCACTTATCCGGGTAAATTCTATGAATCAACTTAAATGTAATTTCTCTCATTTTGTTAGTAATTCAATATTTGTGAAGTAATGACCAAACTTTCTTCTAGGGAATATCAGAAACCATTCCAATAAGAGATTACATAAGGCACAGAAATAGACTCCATCTGAAACAAAACTCTGATTTTCTTACTGTTTTTTTTATTTAGATGACGAAAGGCACTGTTTTCCTACAAATGTTTTACAATGATCCACTGAGTGACAGGAGATTGGAAAAGAAAGACCTCTAAAAAGCATGAGAACTCTATGTGGCACTGCATCAGCAACAATTGTAAACTCTTTCGGACTAACAGGAATTCCATGCTTAACTAAAAACTCAGAGTAATTACAGATTGAACCATTTTGATTTGAAGTTGAGACACAAAAATAATACCATTTTTAAACCAATTTTCAAAAAAAAAAAAAAGAGATTTGTGTTTATACAGTAGATTCTTATTATTCCAGATTAGATAAGAGTGAGGTGTAAAATTGTGTTTAAAAATAAGGGACCAAGCTAATAACATCTGCCTATGAAAAAGAGATAATTTGATAGGGATTTTCATGATGTTATAGTTACAGATTAATAAGAAACTTAAACCACCTAGTTTGGAAAAGACAACATTAGGGATCAGATTCCATATAGATGAGGGCTTATTGATACAGTTTTTTTTATCCAATTTATTTTAAAGGTGTTGTTTAAAGTAGTGAAGTCAAGAAAGTTTAAACCCCCTTTCTCAATGGTGTTCATAAGTACAGATTTTCTAATAAAATGAGTTTTATTCTTCCAAAACAAAGTTGAGCAGCATTGTATCAATTCTTTTTAAGAATGGCAGTGTCAACATTTAAAGAGAGAGCAGCATATGTTAACCTTGACAAACAAAAATGTTAACCTTGATTCTTCCCTTCAATGAGAGATCACACTGGAGCCACATATTCAGTTTTTTCTGAGTACTCTCAATTAATGGATTAAAATTTAAGGAGCATCTCTCTAATTCATTTTTTTGTTATAATAACACCTAAATAAGATACCTGATCTTTGATTTGAATATTACAAATTTCTGACAAATTACATTCTTTGATGGACAACAGTTCACACTTTGAGTGGTTCAAGAACAGGCCTGATGCTTTGGAGAATTGTTGGATATACTTTAGTGCTACTAGAGGAACTTGGTTAGCATCTTGCAAAAAAAGTGTGGTGTCATCAGCCAGTTGACTGATGAGTATCAGCAATAGAGATACCATGAAGACCACTATTAGAAATATAAGAAGCGAATATCTGGGAAATTAGTAAAAATAAATAAGGGGATAATGGACACCCTTGTCTAATACCACGTGACAAGTAAAATCTAGGAGAAGTACCATATTTTAATTGAATTGTGCTACTACAGCTGTAATATAGTTTTTACTGCCTAACAAAAATATTCACCAAAACCAAAATTTTCCACTGATTTAAATATAAATTTACGTTCAACTGAATCAAAAGTTTTATAAAAATCCAGGAAAAGAATAAAACTATTATGTTCCAGCAAATCACTATAATCCAATGAGTCTAAAACTAATCTAATATTATTCATTATATAACGGTCCCTCTTCCGCTATCTGTCATACGAGCAAGCCGTTCCAGCGGATGACGTAGGACGTACGCGTCACGCACGCGGCGGTGATTAGTGACGAACGCGGAAGCGTGGAGGAGAGACAGTCACAAATTAGAAGCACAAAATGAGGATTTGTTAAAAAAAAAACTCCTGTAAACAAACTCACGAGACTAGTATTTCTCAGAGGCGCGCGCGCACGCGATGCATACGTCCTACGTCATCCGCCGGAACGGCTTGCTCGTATGACAGTCAGCGGAAGTGAGAGAAAAGTGTTTATAACATTTTAAATATGGATATTTTTCTTAGAAAAAAAGAAACGATTCGCTACAGGAGGCCTTTATTCACCTCCCAGAGCTGTGTGAGGCACGTTTTATTATGGATGGATGTGCATTATTTGACTTCTTTTGGACTGTTGAACAGAAACACCAATCTACTGCAATGATAACGCTTGAGGGAGCCAGGATCATTTTTAATATAACTCCGATTGGATTTGTCTGAAAGAAGAAAGTCATATACACCTAGGATGCCTTGATGGTTAGTAAAACATGGGCTAATTTTCATTTTTGGGTGAACTAACCCTTTAAAAACACTTTCATACCTTCTAGTTTAATTTGTCCACTAATAATGTCCAGCAGTGAGTATGTGGGAATTGTCATGTTTCATTCTTTTTTTTTTTGGTAGTGTGAATTTGACAAAATTGCGGTTTTGTTGGAAATAATGGACAATGAAAAGGGTTATTTACCTTGATTTTTCTTTGTATCCTTCACAGATCATTTCATCTGAAGATATGCACTCCATGGACAAAGATTGGATGAACAGTCATGAACACACATTCCCCAACTTCTGAAAAAAATAAAATGCCATTTTATTAGGAGGAAATTTTTTGGCTGTGATAGAAATGTGTGACTGAGAGACTGTCATTGTTTGTTTAAAAAATTATAGAAATAACAGTTGATATTGATATGGTTCATGTTTATGTTGCTTTATTTAGATCAGTGGTCGCCAACCGTCGATCGCGATGGACTGGTAGATTTTTATCACTGTCCCAGTAGATCCCGAAAAAAACAGTAAAATAAGTACAAAAATGCATTACATTTCTGGGGTTATATTAATGTATCACTGAAGGGAACTGTCTTGAGAAAAGTTTAGTCAATAGGTAGATCTTGTCTTTCATAAAGGCCGAGGTCAGGGATCTTGGGCCTAAAAAGGTTGGTGACCACTGATTTAGATCATTGTTTTAATAATGAAGTCTTATAATCTTATAATGAATTGTCATATTTTTAAGATTTAAAATCTAGATCTGAAAAAAAGTAAAGCAAATTCCACACATAAAATGCATAAAATTAGCAATATGTATGAATGCATATATGACAAGTCTAAGAAATCAAGAGTTATTTTGGTATATTTTGGAGATAATATTCTAGTTTTTAATATTTTATAATTTGCCATTTTCATTTTACTTTTAAAGTTTTAGTAGTTTTGTCAGCAGCATGTTGTGGATGTATTGGCAGTAGCCAGTCTCGGTACTTGCTCAGCAGGTACTTGCCCGCAGCAGCAGCGTAGCAGATCTATTCCGCCAAGACCAAATACATTAACATTGTCATGTACATTACCATGCCAATCCCTCCAAGAGTGGTCATGACAGAAATATATATGTATGTGTGTTTGTGTGTGTGTGTGTGTGTGTGTGTCTAGTTTTTATAATTTATATTTCAGTTTTATTTTGATACATCAAGTTTTACATATTTTTTTTTTACAATGTAGCTGAAATAAAATGTTTTTCGTTTGTTTCTTTGAGTTTTTCCAGTTGACATTCTTTATTTTTTTTCAAGTAACAAAAGTTGTTTTATGGTTTTAGTTTTAAACCTTTTAGAAAACAATGTGTAAAGAAAAATATTGTTGTCATTTTGAATAGAAAATGACCCTATACACTTGTTTATGCTTTGAGAGAAATGAGTGGCCACCCCTTTGTGAATTCTCCAGAGTTTGGTGTGTGTAAGTGAGCGGCATAGGACATAAAACCTTTAGATTCACCCCCGTACTTGCTGCTCACTGATCTGAAATTTAGGCATGAGTAAGAGTAATGTGGCAGATATCGAACCCACTCAACCGTCTCCACAGCGGTGCTATCATCCATCCGCTCGCATCAGCCCAATCATGACTGGAGGAGGAGAGAGATATTTGCAGAAGCACAAGACGAGGACACCTGTGTCCTGCTCCCACCAACACAGCAGCCATCAACATGTGCTATCAAATCACGACTGCCAGCAGAACCGTATCAATAACACAATCAATAAAGCCAAATGAATTCCACCAGGTTCCCTCAATTTGATTTGTTTTCTCAAATACATGCACTGTGCAAAAAGTCTAATTGATAAATCAGTTCGATTGCTTTCTCTTGTTGGGTAACAAAATCTTTAACAGGGTATTTTCAGAGGACAATCTGAGTGGCGTTTTCCATGCAAAACACACTAGTGGTTGCTAGGGTGCTACAATGCAGTTGCTAAAGTATTTAAACTGTTTTCAGTTAAGGTGTTGATATACTAAGGTGACCAAATTTCTGAAATGGAAACCAGGGACATCTACTAATTTAGTGGTAAAAATGTAATTGAAATCTCACTAAGGGGGACAACACAATACTTGTTTTGTAGGATAATTAATAATGATCAAACCCTAAGAGATTTAAATAAGCTACAGTTTACTAGACATCACTCTGTGAAAAACAGTAGCCTAAATAGTAAGCATTGTCAATAGCAAACAGTATTTTAACAAAAGTATGACTTATAAAAAAAATAAAATGCAACAAACTGTATCGTTGTATTATATTTTAACATTTTCTAACTGTATTTAACGTTTTCATCTTTCTTACTTCTTATTTCACAAACTAAATATAGGCTAACGTTACTGCATACAGTAGCCTATAGTAACATCTTCAAATGTTATGTTTGTGCTTTTGAAAATAAAGGAAATGTAAGCTTATTTTGATTTTTTGCTTTAGTTGGTTATTTTTGTACTTTCAAAGGTGGTACAGTTAAGAAAGATGTAAGTTATGACAATTGACTTGTGATCACCCTTACGAAAAAGAAGTTTATTCAAGTGTGCTATTAGTATACTTCTTTTAAATAAAAAAATAGGAAAGTATACTTTTAGTCTTCTCAGAAGAGTACTTCTCAGAAATGGGCTTTATGTACTTCTCAGAAATATACTTAAAATGACATTTAAGTATACTTGACTTATAGCCTACTTAGAAAAAGTCTAAATATATTTGAGCTATACTTGTGTTCCTAGAATCCGTGTTTTCATTGTTATAGGGGTTTTCATTGTTATTGATTGTCGTGCCTTTTTGCACTGTATTTGCGGACTGTTTTGAACGTGCTGTAAAAGTTACATTTCCGAGTATAGAATACTAAAAACCTACTGTCCCCCAAAAATGGTGAGGCCTGGGCTGCGTTCAGCCCCGACAAAACAGTGCAAAACGTTTGAGCGCCGGAGGCTTGAATGTGCGAGACTTCCGGTGTCTGTATCGAAAAATACTGGTTGTGCTTTTTTTAAGATCCCCTTTAAAAGATTTATTCATTTATTTATTACTATATATGCTTTTATAGTGTGTATTTATTTATTTGCCTTTTTAATTTCAGTTTTTATTATCCTATTATTAATCGCTTTATTTTGGGTTAAATTTGGGATTTCTTTACCCTGGCAATTATCTTTGTTCTTTTCTGATGCTCTCTTATGTTGTATTTGTATTTGTTAATTAATTGGTTAATTTAAAAAAAAAGATACTTCCGGTGTCATCTGCTTCCAGTTTTTTTATTGTACAAAACAGTCCGTTATGCTGCTTGATATTGGAAACAGGTAGCCTATTTCTTATCATATTTATTGTTGTAATTATAAATACACTGGTTTGCAGCGCAAGTACTTTTAACATTTACTGCACTTTGTTATTGTAGTTCAGGGCTAGTCAACTCCGGTCCTGGAGGGCCAGTGATCTGCATAGTTTACTTCCAACACTTATTCAACACACCTGTTCATCATTTGTAAATAGGCTAGTCCTGAATTATACCCTGCGTTCCATTCGGAAAGGCTCATCCTTATGCCCTAATCCCTTCAAAGGGTTTACCCTCCGGAGTGAGAGCTTCGAAGGGTTGAAGGGTGTACGGGACCAAACATTGAAGTGGCCAGTTTTGAGCACTTCGGTTTGGAACGACCCTTCAATATGGCGGCTATGATTGTTTTCACTCCGAAGTGCCCTTCGGAGGGCGATATATCCCGTTTGGAACGCACCGATAGCTTGATCAGGTGTGTTTGATTAGGGTTGCAACTAAACTCTGCAGGACACCGGCCCTCCAGGAGCCGAGCTGAAGAGCCCTGTTGTTTAAGTGGCGAATGAATCGTATTGTACTTTCACAGAAAATATGCGTACTTCCGTGTTTGAAAATAAGGTAAAATTAGTTGTGCTTACAGCATTTTTCTGTTAAACCCGTATCATCATTACAATAATAATTATTTCACAGTTTTTGTGTGATTTTGACAAAACTGCAGCTTGCTTGTAAACGATGGACGATAAAAAGTGATATTTACCTTGATTTTATTTTTCTTCAGACTGATCTCAATTTCAAGCATGCTCATTATCAAGACATATTCACATTTGGGGGGGAAAACACATTCATATTTTAAATTGATTAAGAACTGAAAAGATCTGGCACACTAACAAAATTGACATTTAAAAAAGTATTGGGCTTTTATATCAGGCTTTGTTAAAAAAAAAAAAAGCAACGAAAAACATGTTTAAATATTCCACAGGAATGTGTTTTTAAAATGCATTTAACTAGGCCTTTAAATTTTAGTGCGAAATTTATTTTTCTTCAGACTGATCTCAATTTCAAGCATGCTCATTATCAAGACATATTCACATTTGGGGGGGAAAACACATTCATATTTTAAATTGATTAAGAACTGAAAAGATCTGGCACACTAACAAAATTGACATTTAAAAAAGTATTGGGCTTTTATATCAGGCTTTGTTAAAAAAAAAAAAAAGCAACGAAAAACATGTTTAAATATTCCACAGGAATGTGTTTTTAAAATGCATTATACTAGGCCTGTAGATTTTAGTGCGAAAAAAATAAAACTGCTCTAATGCAGGTAGCACAGACTCTCATTTGTTCGCTTGCATCATTTATAACACAAACAAGCAGCCAAACTAATGTTTCATTCAGGGCCTGACTGGTGCAGAGAGGCTGTGCCCCATAAAGCTGCCCAGAGCGCTTTCGCCCGGAGGTTGCTGTTGAGTTAAAGTTGTTTCTGGAGTTTTGTGTGCTGGCAGCCCACCCACTCAGAGTTGAGAGTCAGTAGAAAAAGGATGACTTTTCAAGTGTCTCCACACACTACGATCCCATTAGATCCCTGTCAATCACTCAGATGATCTGAAGCAGAGCGTGTTCAGATAACCCAAGCATCTGGCTGCAGTCCATCACGCTTTAAACTGTCAGGCGCTTTGTGTGTCTGCATTCAAATCTGCATTATACATTACATTGCATGTTTAAACAGCACCCTAGGCTAGAACATCTGCCGTCCATTTGAATCAATAATGAATATAACTGTACTATTCTGCAAAAAACATCAAGGCTGCTTGTAGACAATGCACTGAGAAGTGAGTTTTCCAATGCTTTCGTTTCCACGTTTGTAACAAGGTTGACCAAATCTAGATTTTTGTGTTTTCTGAAGGGAAAAAAAGGTATGTGGGGTTTCAAAACACAGCTATATACTGTTTCATATATCTAATACATTTTCTTTATATAAAAATTATTTGTTATATAAAAGTCATGTAATACTGAAAGAAAAAAAATAAATAAGTTTTTATCCTTGTACATAAGTTCTTTATAGAGAGAGAGAGATTATTAGTTGTATATTTTAGTTTTTAAAAATACTATTAGTGCTGTCAAATGATTAATCGCGATTAATCGCATCCAAAATAAAAGTTTTTGTTCACATAATATATGTGCGTGTACTGTGTTTATTTATTATGTATATATAAATACACACACATACAGTATATATTTTGAAAATATTTGCATGTATATAAATGTATATATTTATATTCTTATATTTTATATCATATATAAATATATTTAATATATAAACATAACATATTTTTCTTAAATATATACATGCATGTGTTTGTATTTATATATACATAATAAATATACACAGTACACACACATATATTATGTAAACAAAAACTTTTATTTTGGATGTGATTAATCGCGATTAATCGTTTGACAGCACTAATAAACATATATATTAACTATTTATTTATAACTATTTATTTTACATAAAAATAGAATTTTATATAATTATATAGCCTATAGTAATACTACTACTAATAATAAAGAAAAATGTTGATAGATATGAAAAAAATATTATATACCACAAAATAAAAAATACTAGCTAAAATAAAAAATATAATACTAAAACAAGAAATAAAGAGAGAGAGAGAGATTATTAGTTACATATTTTTATTTATTAAAAATAATATATAAGATAGATGAATAGATAGCTATTTTATATAAAAATAGATTATATAATTATAGGATACTGACATTTTTTGATAGATAATATTAAAACTAATTTAAAATATAAAAATAATGTGTATGAATGTATTTATTTTATATTTATAAAAATATAATATAATAGGGAAAAAATGAGCAAATATTTAAATATATTTATTAGTAAAACATAGTATATCTAATATTTGTATAATATATAGCTATTTATTTTACATTATAAAAATATAATATAATACTAAAAGTAGAGAAGATGATGGATGGATGGATGGATAGACGGATAGACAGACAGATAGTCATTTCAATACAAATCAGTTTTTTTTGTTTCAGCTGGTCAGACTGATTAGAAAAGTAACAGCAAACCTACTTTTAAAATTTGAAAATAATGTGTATGAATGTATTTATTTTATATTTATAAAAATATAATATAATAGGGAAAAAATGAGCAAATATTTAAATATATTTATTAGTAAAACATAGTATATCTAATATTTGTATAATATATAGCTATTTATTTTACATTATAAAAATATAATATAATACTAAAAGTAGAGAAGATGATGGATGGATGGATGGATGGATAGACGGATAGACAGACATATAGTCATTTCAATACAAATCTGATTTTTTGTTTCAGCTGGTCAGACTGATTAGAAAAGTAACAGCAAACCTACTTAAAATTTGAGCTCTGATTCATGTGTTTCACGCCAAAGTCGAATACAGAGATAATGCAGCAGAGATGATGTTGAGGCTCAGGCCGACACTGCCCTCTGCTGGCCACAGGAAGACACACACACACACACACACACACACACACACACACAC
>NW_015640094.1:139444-141778 GCF_001515625.1 Sinocyclocheilus rhinocerous | reverse complement strand
GGATAGATAGATGGATAGATGGATGGATGGATGGATGGATGGATGGATAGACGGATAGACAGACAGATAGTCATTTCAATACAAATCAGTTTTTTTTGTTTCAGCTGGTCAGACTGATTAGAAAAGTAACAGCAAACCTACTTTTAAAATTTGAGCTCTGATTCATGTGAGTTTCACGCCAAAGTCGAAAACAGATAATGCAGCAGAGATGATGTTGAGGCTCAGGCTGTCACTGCCCTCTGCTGGCCAGAGGAAGACACACACACACACACACACACACACACACACACTCGGACTGATCAGCGTGTGGATTAATGTAAGCCAGTATATCTCACTTTATCCCTGCCAGCTTCATCAGAGTGATCAGCAGCAGTATTTAGCGCTGGGTTTGCTGTATTTTCAGCATCAGTCTCTGCTGCTGCTGCTGCTGCTTCTGCTTCAGTCTCACTGCCACAGACCTCCACTGACTGCAAACAGCATCGCCATGGCAACACGGACAGACTGCAATCCGCTGCCCTCATTAGGAAGAACCTGAGCAGATTTCACATCTCTGTTGTATATCTCCTTCATAACGAACACAGGTGTCAGGATGACACGACAACCCCAGCGGACAGGAGAATTCATACCTTCACAAAAACAGTCAACTCAACTGTATTGACGCTTACGAAAAACATTTTCCCCTTGTGCTCCATGACATAAATAACATTAATAATAAATAGATTAGTCTGCAGTGCAAATGCATTATGCAGGTTATTTTTAAATTAGTTCATTATTATTTGATAAATATCATTATAACTGACTTTATTATTTAGCATTAAATATTAAATGTTGTTACAAATGATCATTATTCCCTTTAAAGACATTACAGAAATTAATTTGTTAGTTATGCTCAGGTTGAAGTTCCAAAAAAGGTAACACACACACACACAATGAACGTAATTTAGAACCAAGTATATATTTGATATATATTTTTATGTCATATATTCATTTTTATATATATTTTAACATTGTTTCATACCTAGTTATATATATATTAAAGTTTAATATACATTAATATATTGGTGATACAAAATCACAGATGTAGATGCACACCCCTACAGATGCACAAAATAGACACTGTTATTGAAATTTCACAGCACTAGACGTGGTTTGCTTTATCTGAGCAGAGAACAGGTAATACAAGCCATCCATCAGAGAGACAGGCTCAGGTATGAGTCTCCACTGACCGCAAAGCCTCCCAGACCAACAGCCACGCTCAGGGACAAATGTGACGGGATGTGGAGTGACAATAGGTGATTCAGACATTTAGGTCACAGACTTCATAAAAGGTCAGAGGACTTGTACTGGATTCCACCTGACAAACCGTCCAGCTGTATGGATTTATGACAGAACAACAGCAATAATGCGCTCTGGTTAAGCTGTGCCAAGAATGCAGAAGAAAACATGTTTATTAAAAATAAACGTCAAAAATATAACTAGGTAAGGGTGGTTGAGGAGTAACATGGTTGTTAATGGTTTTCAACATTTTTTTTTTTTTTTTTTGCTGTTCCCTTGCAGTATTTCAGTGTACAAGTACAAATATTGTATTTGCAGCTTTTACCAAAGTTGTATTTGCAGCTTTTACCAAGGCTGAAGGTATAAAATATTTGTGCATTTGTTATCTTGATAGCAATAAACATTACGCATAAAAATTCAATACAATTTATTTATTTTTTAAATGCAATATAAGGGTTGCACTAAATGTGGGACACAATTAAATTGGTCATTTAAATTAGTTAAAAATGGTGTTTTACAACCAAGTATCAGCTCAGCATATTTTCAAATTGACGACATATGTATGATTGTAATTCATTAAGATCAAGACCTCGAAGTCAATTTTAAGGGGGTAATTAGCATTTAATACTAGCTACTTTTTATGCTACTTAATTTTATTCATTCATTCACTTTATTCATTCACTGTATTTATAGAGCACTTTAAAACTGCACCTGCAGACCAAAGTGCTGTACAATAAAAAAAACACTTCATTAAAACACACGACTTAACTTAAAACAACACAGATCCTACTAACAACAAAGACTAGCCCACCCTCTCAAAGGTTAAAGACAAGAAGTAGTTTTTGACTTCAACTTTAAAAACATTCAAAGATGAGACTTCTCTAAGTTCCTGAGGAAGACTATTCCAGAACTTCGGCCCCGCAACAGCAAAGGCCTGATCCCCTTTTAACTTTAAATAGAAGGTGTGGCTGACTCTTAACTTTTATAAAGAATATCTCTTTGGATTTGAGACTTTAGTCTTTGCAACTTTACAGATCTTCTTTATGCACCAAGAGCTTG
>NW_015640094.1:126182-139290 GCF_001515625.1 Sinocyclocheilus rhinocerous | reverse complement strand
AACTGCACCTGCAGACCAAAGTGCTGTACAATAAAAAAATAAAAAAAACACTTCATTAAAACACACGACTTAAAACAACACAGATCCTACTAACAACAAAGATTAGCCCACCCTCTCAAAGGTTAAAGACAAGAAGTAGTTTTTAACTTCAACTTTAAAAGCATTTAAAGATGAGACCTCTCTAAGTTCCTGAGGGAGACTATTCCAGAGTTTTGGCCACGCAACAGCAAAGGCCTGATCCCCTTTTAACTTTAAATGAGTACGAGGGACAGTAAGCAATAACTTATTATTGGATCTTAGAGACCTAGGTGCTTGACGAACAGCAACGAGCTCAGTCACGTAAGCAGGGGCCAACCCATGCACTGCTTTAAAAACATACGGAAGAGTTTTATATTTGATCCTGTAGTTCACTGGTAGCCACTTGGGAGAAGCTAAAATAGGAGAGATATGATGACTTTTCTTAGCACCCACTAGCAGCCTAGCTGCTGCATTCTGAAATAATTGCAAGCGTGAGATAGTGGTCTGACAGGACTCCACATACAATACATTGCAATAATCCAAACGAGACAAAACAAAGGCATTAATAACCTTCTCTAAGTCTTTTCTTGACAGAATAGGCTTTAGTCGAGCAATAGACCTAATCTGGAAAAAACAAGTCTTTACTACAGCATTAATCTGCTTGTCAAATTTCAGCTCTGGGTCAAACACCACACCTAAGTTCCTTATTTGGTCACGGCAATAATTAGACCATGAGCCCAAATATGTGGACATATCTAAACATCCTCTGGCAGGGCCAAAAAACATAATCTCAGTTTTACTCTGGTTCAGCTGAAGCAGATTTTGAGTCATCCAGCTCTTAACCTCCTCTAGGCATGCAAATAGCAAATTAGAACCGTTGTTCTCTCCCACTCTCATAGGTAAATAGATCTGAGTATCATCCGCATACAAATGGTACGACATGCCGTATTTTTAAAAAATTGAACCCAGGGGCAACATATACAATGAAAATAAAATAGGGCCAGTAACAGAACCCTGGGGGACCCCACAAGTAACAGGCACTGCCATTGAAACAAAGTTACCATACTTTACGGAGGATGATCTATGTGACAGATAAGACTTAATCCACTCTAAAACGGTCCCACGAATTCCAATTAAATGGGATAACCGCTTTATAAGAATCACGTGGTCTATTGTGTCAAAAGCTGCACTTAAGACCAATAAAATCAGAGCTGCCGCGTTACCTGCATCTCTGATTATACGGAGGTCATTAACAACTCTTAAAAGTGCAGATTCAGTGCTGTGACCTGCCCTAAAACCGGACTGAAATTTGTCTAAGATCTCATACCTACTTAAAAATGACATTAACTGGGAATAAACCACCTTCTCTAAAATCTTTGATAGGCATGGTAATTTTGAGATGGGCCGATAATTCTTCAGTTCCAAAGGGTCTAAATTAGGCTTTTTAAGAAGTGGCTGAATAACCGCCTGCTTAAGGCCTGTTGGAACAACTCCATTATGAAGACTACTGTTAACAATAGAAGTAATACTCGGCCCAACATCAACCATCTCCTTAAGAAGACGTAAAGGAACCACATCGCAACCACCAGATGTAGGCTTCAAACGCATAATGATGTCCATAACTTTATTTTAGATTGTAGTACATATAACAAAAAATATGGATATTTTACCCTTTTAATGCATTAAATCGAGGTTCCTCATGCAGGTCCAGGAGAGCAACTTTCCTGCTCTAATAAAACACACCTGCATCAGCTAATCAAGGTCTTTAGGTTTACTTGAAAATTACAGCCAGGTGTGCTGGAGCAAGACTGCAGGACCAGCAAAGAGAAATGAAAAAAAATAATAATAATTGTATTATAATCATGGAATTTTCAAATTTAAAAGAGCCGTTTTCAATTTCAAAACTTTACATTTAAAAAATTAGAAAACATGGAATTTTAACATTTAAAACAACGGTTTAAAATAATAATAAATGTTAATAAACTATATTTAGATATATTAAATGCCGATGAAAAGTTAATACATCGTCATGCTTTTGTTCAAATCATAGATCATGTAAGACTGAAAGTGAGAAATGCTTGACATATTATCGTATTGCTATAATAGTACATTTATATTTATACTGACAGTTCAGTTTTCCTATTACACAAAAACACAGCACTTATCAAAGGTGTTCCACAGTTACTAACAGCTCCTCACTGCACTCTATACAAACAGCTGACAGATCATATTTAAATATAGAATTCTTTATTCAGCCCTTGATTCCCAACAAGACAAACATTGTGACAGGAGTCATTTTGTCATTTCTAGAATGTTGAGTTAAAGTGAAGACAGTGAAAGTATCTTTTAACATTCATACCACAGAGACTCTGTTCTTATAGACAGATACAGCTACACAGGGTTAGTCGAGATCGGAAACAAAGCTTGTGTTAATAACAGGCCACATTACAAGAAACAACTGACAATCTTGTGTGCAAGCTATGTCAAGCTTAAAGGAATAGTTCATTCAAAAATGATAAATTGCTGAAAATGTCATCACCCTCAGGCCATCCAAGACGTACATGAGTTTGTTTCTTCATGTGAACAGGTTTGAAAAAAAGGTAGCATTACATCACTTGCTCAGCAATGGATGCTCTGCAGTGAATGGGTGCCGTCAGAATGAGAGTCTAAACAGCTGATAAAAGCATCACAATAATCCACACCACTCCAGTCCATCAGTTAACATCATGTGAAGAAACAAATACAAGATGTTTTAACTTCAAACCGCTGCTTCCAGCTAAAATACAAGTCCTCTATTCATATTGCTTTGTTGAGTTGTCCAAATCGTGAGAGAAAAATGCACAGATCAAGCAACATTTACAAGCAAGAACAGTTCAAAACAAATATGTGGGTGGATTTTGATGCGAGAGGACAAAAGGAGATGGACTTTATCACTGGAGGAAGCGTTATTATGGATTACGGACTAGTATTTTGGACAGAAGTGACCGTTTAAAGTTAAAACGTCTTAATGATGGATTTGTTTTTTTACAAACATGCAGCTTTTCACTTCACAAGACATTAACTGGTGGACTGGAGTGGTGTGGATTATTGTGATGCTGTTATCAGCTGTTTGGACTCTCATTCTGACGGCACCCATTCACTCCAGAGGATCCACTGGTGAACATGTGATGAAATGCTGAATTTCTCCAAATCTGTTCACATGAAGAAACAACCTGAGGGTGAGTACATTTTCAGCAAATTTTCATTTTTGGGTGAACCATTCCTTTAAAAAAATGACCATAGAAATGTTTGGAGTGATTTAAGGTTTAGCTTTTATGAAATGTTCTGAAATTACAAAAAAGTCCAAGTAATGCTAATGAAACCCTTGAATAAGACAGCATGTTATATATCCTCATTGCCCATTTGCGAACGAACATACAGTATTCAATGATAACTTATTATATACCAGCTAATATGTTGGCAAAGCATGTTTAACAACCAGTATCTAGTTAACAAAGCCTAGCGAAATCCTCCTCAATATCTGAATCCAAAGACTCAATTCATTCATTCCTCTAAAAATATAAACTCCCATTTTTATATTCATACTTGTTTAGATTTTTTTAGCATTCTGAAGATTTCATTCTTGCGTATTATTGAATACATAGATATCAGAAACAGTCAGAAAGCATCCAGTGTTGTAATGGGATGCAGCGTGTTTGGATGCTCTTGAAGCTGCTGTGTAAATCCAACACCCTCATTTCATCCAAATCAGTTCAAAGCAATTAGCACCACTGCAGAAAACATCAGCTCGCCATCATCGCAGAGATTTGCACTGTAAATGCCAGGAAGCAACACATCTGCCAGTCCTGTGAATTTGATTGTAATGTCAACAATGTTTGAGAGCATTTGGTTTATTAAAAGCCTTAAAGGAGAGGAAGCCGAGCCGGTCCTGACTGACTGCTGGCCTCAGTGGCAGCCGCAGTGGAAGTCTGCGCTGGGGTCGAAGAGCAGCGAGTCTCGGTTGTGGTTGTGCGGTAAGCAGTCGAGGTGATACCAGGCGTCGCAGTCGTCACACTGGATCCACTGCACAGTGTCCTGCTGCGGGAGACGACAGTGAGCAGCTGCGCAGGGCTCCACGCCCTGAGCCACCGCCACCTCTTCATCTTCAGAGGATGATGATGACGAGGAGGAGGAAGAGGTGGAGCTAGAAGAGGATGATGAAGAGGGAGACAGCAGGGAAGGCTGTGGCAGAGGGTGTTTTCTAGGCCTTCCACGTCGACGCCTGCAGAGAAAAATCAGTAAAATCATGCAGTAATAAATGCAATTAAATCAAAATATACTACTGATTAGAAATTTGAATGACTTTATATTTATAAATTATATTTTCATACTTTTTAAAATGATAATATAATTGTTTTTAGATTTTTGTTCTTTAAGAAAAAATATTTTTTATTAATTTCCATATATTATTCAGGCTTGGAAGTAAAAGCAATTTTATTTTTATAAATCTAATTAATGCATAAAACATACTTCTGAATAGTAATTTCAATGACTTCATTTTTATAAGATTTTTTTTTTTTTAGAATATCTTTATTTTAGAATAATGATTTTATTAATTTTCATAAATTGTCCAGGCTTAGAAATCACAAATTCCCTGATATTAATTACAAAATATATTCTTATTATAAGTTTTACTGACTTTACATTTTATATAAATATTTTTTTCTAATACATTTAATGTTTATTGTAGAATTCCCTAAAAATCCCGATATTTTATATTAATACAATTAATTATAAAAATATACTCAATATTAGAAATATGAATGACTTTAAATGTTATATACATATAATATAGAATAAAATATTATCCCCCTACAAATAATCTTTATTGTAGAACAAAGATTTTATTAATCTCAAAATATATTCACTATTATGAATATGAATGACTTTAATGTTATATTTTTATTTCTTGTTTTTAAATACATTTTCATTTTTCTATAAAATAAAGGTTTTATTCATTTCAACATCTTTTTCAGGACTTGAAATGACAAATTCCCTGATATTTCATTTTAATAAATGGAATAATGAATTTGAAAAAATATACTATCACAAATATATTATTTAGTTTTATAATATTTATAATATAATAAAGATTTTAGAATAAAGATTTAGTATTAATAATTTCTATACATTTTCCAGGCCTGGAAATCACAAATTCCATAATATTTCATATTAATAAATAAAATTAATTAGATACTCACTATTAGAAATATTAATGCCCAATATATTTCTTTAGTTTATTTTAGAATAGACATGTGGGCCTCAGAATCACAAAATCCTGTTTTTTCTCCAGGTTCTTCATGCCTGTGAGAATCCTATATGTAAGTATCAAGTATCACTCACCCAGTTGAGGCCTGAAAGCGAGAAGTCACTCCCCTGGTCTTCTCGGTCTTGCTCATCCTCGCTGACGGGGAGGTCAGGTTGTAATTCTCACTTCCCATCCCGAGGGTGGTGAATACGGGGGAGCTGATTGCCCTCGGCCTCCTGCCAGGACCAGACAAGCAGGGCTTCTGCTGGCGGAGGGGCGTCACACTGATGCCGTTGCCTTTGGTGTGACTCGATATGTTCACGATATGATTGAACTGCCGGCTGGGTGGCACATTGAAAATGCTGCTGCTGGTGTGTTTGCTAACGTCAATCTGTGACCGGCAGTTCTGCTCCAGTTTGGGTAGAGGGGGCTGAAACACCTCCGACTCTGATTTGTAAAGCCGGCGTCTTTTCTTGGCTTGTCCCCTGCGTCCATCCTCCAGGTCTCTGCGGTCCGTGGGATCGTCCGAACTGTCGTCCTCCAGCAGAACCGTGTGGGCGGACTTGCGTCGGCTCTTTGAGGACAGCGGGACAGACTTGGATGAAATCTCGCCAGCGGCCTGGAAAGGAGGCGGGGTCGTGGGCGGAGCTAGAGCAGTGAACGCTGGCGTGTTTAAGGTGCTTGTGTTTTCGCTCTTCTTGAAGGTCCAGCAGCTGCCGTTCATCTTGCTCAGGCTGCCGATGGAGTTGAGGATGACCGTGGCTCTGTTGATGGACAGCTTTGAGATGTCCAGAGCTGGGTCCGGTTTACGGTCCGAGCACGTTCTGATCCGGTTCTTTATGTCGGATGAGAAGGAACCCGCTTTGGGCACAGTGATGGCGTCAAAGTCCAGCGGACGAACCCGTACTTTCTGGAAGAGGAAGTAGAACTCTGGACTAGCCCGTCCTGATTGGCCGCCGATGGTGAGCGTGTCGCCATCAAAGATTTCCTTTAAGACCCCTTGTTGGAGGCGCATGTCATTTACCCACGTGCCTGAGGAAAAAAAGATAAACTTTTAGAAGAGATTTTATATTCTACATTGGGGCTCATAATAAAGAATGCAACCGTGTCGGACATGTTCACATAAAAATACTATTTAGGCTATAGAGTTAAAGCAAAATATACTTTAAAAAATAATAAATTCAGCAAGATTATATTAAATATTGCATTTGAATTTCATATATATATACAAACCTTTTTTTTACCTAGTGAACCAAACTGAGAGACCATTTTGAAGGCTCAGGAAACCTTTGCAGGTGTTTTGAGTTGATTAGCTGATTGGCATGTCACCATATTCTAATTTGTTGAGATAGTGAATTGGTGGGTTTTTGTTAAATGTGAGCCAAAATCATCACAATTAAAAGAACCAAAGACATAAACTACTTCAGTCTGTGTGCATTGAATGTATTTAATACACGAGTTTCACAATTTAAGTTGAATTACTGAAATAAATGAATATATATATATATATATATAATGGTTTAATATATATATAAAAAACATTAACATCAATATAATAAATGAATATATAATATATATATGTGCAACACACACCATAACTGCTGCGATCCTTCACTTGCACTTTCCAGCTCTCTTCTCCAGAGGCATCAGTCTCTCTTTCCACATGGAGCTCTGCATGGACACGGGACACGATCATGGACTCCAGAGTGACGTCACACTGCTCCGTGGCCCGTCCCAAACGAAACACACACTGGGCCAGTGCAGGCCGGAAAGTGTACAGGTCACGGACGGAGTCTGACGACGCATTTCCCTGAGCGTTACTATTGTTTGTGTCAGACAATCCAATCCTCAACAACTGAAAACACGGCTGGACTCCAGATGACATTTTGACATCCCACAAATAACTGTGCAGGAAAAACCGCAACACAGCCGGCAAACAGCAGCTCTCACATAACACTGAGATAAACGTCCTCCACTTAAGATCCTCCTCTCAGAAAGACTTTCAAATATGACTCTTATAGAAGCTTATTACGCCCAGTAAATAAAATATGGCATGCTAAAAAATTATTAAAATATTTAGAGGACAAACTAAAAGGCTGAAGCACAGGTGGATGAAATATTAAGTGGATATGTAGTGGCCAGATGCTCAATTGCTGGTCTTCATTCTGTAAAACAGAACAATACAGGGCTTTAGTGGCATTACCAATATTAATGTTTTTATTGCAATTTATTTGATTAATTATAAATTATTATATAAGTGCATGCTACAGTATAATATATAACTATATTAAACATTTCTATATTTAAATATTATGCATTACTCTTTAATACAAAATATAATAAAAGACAGACATGTAAGAAATATTTTAATATATTAAGTACGTTATATATATATATATACACATACATACACACACACACACATACACAAAGAGTTGGTGTACATACACACAAACGTGTTACATGGCTTTGCTCCAACAACACATACATTTCTATACATTGACATTTAATAGCATGCCCAAATACCAAAGTTAGACAGTTGTGCATCGTCTATCTATGCACTACCAACGCCTCTATGATTCTCTCTGATTTACTCTATGCATTGTAACCTAGACTTCCTTCCGAAACTATACATGATATACAAATGCTAGCTTAGAAACAGTGGCAGCTTCAAAAAGTGCAAAGCATTTAGAAGAAGCAGTCATTTGTTTGTCCTCGATATTTCGCTCGCCGCTAAAG
Organism: Sinocyclocheilus rhinocerous; assembly: GCF_001515625.1. Taxonomy (NCBI): domain Eukaryota; kingdom Metazoa; phylum Chordata; class Actinopteri; order Cypriniformes; family Cyprinidae; genus Sinocyclocheilus; species Sinocyclocheilus rhinocerous. Next base: position 131,246 of record NW_015640094.1, on the reverse strand, counting down.
GAAATGTTAGGCTTGTGTAGGCAGAGCAGTGGTCGCTGGCGCATAAAAACATTCACACAAAGCGAGCCGAAAACAGCTGCTTTACAACCGCAACCATTTCATTTCGTCGAACATTTCGATGATAAAGCACTTACAAAAGCATGACATACCCAAAATATGAAGGTATATGTTTTGTAAAACGCTACGCAAGTCTTTTATTTGTGCTCCGTGGTACATCTCATCGCCTCCTCTCTCCAGGAAGCGCTTTGAAATTTGGCGCGCCAGGACCAGGACGAGTTTCCTTGCGCGAAAATCAACGCCACTTCCGTCCGTGTTGTCAAGGAGACCGTCAATGGAGAATGACAATGCAAACAGTATGTAACCATATTCTCTTTTTTTACATAATCATTGCGTTTATTTCATAACCGAAACACGGTGTAATTATTAAATGTAATTTATATAAAATAAAAAATGTATATATGATTACATATTATTCACATGGCATTAAATTATTCATAATTTATTGACTCCCCAAATTTTTTTTCCTCTTTTAAAAATGCTACTGTGTGTCATACCATTCAGCTTTGATTATATTCCCAAAAACAGACATATTTCAAGAATATATTTTCTTTCCCTTTGATTTTTTTTTTTTATATCAGTATGGTAAGTTAAAAACATTCCATAAAAAGTGATCTACAAAGTATTCAGAATACATTACCTAAAATGAGTAACCTATAGATTGTTCAATTATGTTAATAACTTCAGTTTTCATCATGTAATCAGTAATCAGTAATGGACTACAATTTGTAATCACTTGTATGTTGTTGTCTATGTTGATGTCTTGTTATATCTGTAAAGTTTTTATGTCTTTAGCATTCAATAAATTAGGCTAGTATACATTAATATTATCAAAATGATTCATATGGTTCAAAGAATTTCTGAATAGTAGTAAATATGCATCGAGAAAACAAAAAGACAAGAACGGCAACCATGGGACTTTTAAAGTCAAAGTTTTATTTTCATCTTTCATTCAAGAGAGCAAATCAAAGTTGAACTAAAGTTGTGCTTGAAGTCAAACTATGAAGCCACATGTAGTACTAAATTAACAAAGCAGCTAAAAACAAGATCCTCTGCACCATACTTTGTACGTGACTGTGAAGTATTGTTAATATTCATGGTTTTATCTGGCAAATACAGCTGTGAGAGATGCTAGTCTGAACGAGGAAAAACACCGTAATGTTACAAAGCTTGTTCACAATCACAGCTTTTCAAAGATGAATGAAGCACGTCGACAAAGCTGTCTCCTGAGAACTCTTGCATGTAAGCTGACAACAGATCAGTTGAACAATGAACAATGAAGAAAGCACACACTCCTGAGCTCGAGTAATTATGTGATGCCAGCATCTGTGTAAACCGCTGATCAAACCTGAGCAGGATGGACTTGTATTGCTACGGTTCCTGTACCACCGAAAAACATCTTTTTAGTCACTTTTCAGTGTGATAAGTGCATTGTCTTATGCAGAATTATGATTTATCCAGCTCAGACTACTCAGGGTAAAGTTCACTTCACCAAACGCAAATGCAAATTTCAACACATTTAAGAGCAATAAACATTATAAATCTGAATCACACTGAACTTTGAGGGGTGAACGCATTTGTTCAAGTATAATCAAGCTAAAACTGTACATGCAACAGAAAAATGATATCCATTTCTTTCGAAAGACCAGTTTTGATTTTGTTGTGCTCAGTTACGCCTGAGGATTGGAAATGTGCGCACTACTCAAAAACTGTTTTCTGTTCACGATTGTCAAATCATAAATTTGACATCCTTTTTTCTTTTTGCCAAAATAAACCAGATCCGAAAACATTTCCATATTAGCTGCTAAAATAACACTGACATTAAGAATACTTCTCATCAGAGACAAAGTAACGCAATGCAATCTCATTGTTAACAGGCAGCCTCTAGTTCAGCATGCTTTTGTAGCCTAATGCTTTTAGTTGCGTATATAGTAGATCTACGACATCAGCGCATATATAAAGAGAGTATAATTAATAAATAGCAATAATATAGTGTCAGTGAAATATTTCTCGAGTTTTGCTTTATCAAAATCATTCTCAAGTGCAAAGATTCAGTTAAAGCATGACAGTGCGAAAGCAGGGTTTCTGCAGGTTTCATGAAGGTAAATTTAAGACTATAAATGTGAGACCAAGTAAAGAATATGTAAGGAATAAACTGAAGGGAATTCATCAGTATGTTCTCTGAAGTCCAGCATGCTTTCAATGAGTTGTTTTAGCATCACTTCAAAGTTTGAAAATACAACAGATTATTACTTTTTTGGAAATAACTTGCTTTCAAACTGTAAAAAAGTGCTGTCCTTTTTTTTTTCAGTGCAAATGTGTAAAGAGTCATATATCAAGATATGTTTACTTGAGATGCAGATGGCATAAGTCTTGTTTTCTGAGATAATGATCAAAATGAAATGAGTTTGTGATTAAAACAAAACAAACATCTGACAATGTTGTCAGAAAAATTCACTTAATTCAAAGGAAAAACAAGTTTCCATATCCCACTGACATATTTGTTCTTGTTTAAAGCATAAACTCACTTCATTTTGTTCAATCCCTTAAAAAACAAGGCTTCATATTTTTTTTTTTCAATCTCAAATAAATGTACCATGACTTAATTTTTTTTTTGATATTTGAGCTGGAATACAAGACAAAAATACTGAGGAAGATATTATTTCTTTTGCAGTGTATGCAATCTTTAATGCCACGACTTTATGAATTTAAGATTTCACCACAGATTTAAGGCTTTTTAATTTGTGGAAAAGAAAATTCAAACCCCTTTTTATGACCTGCAGAAACCCTGTAAAGGTTTCTTGTTTATTATGTCATTCATTTCTTTAGAAGCTGTGTCTTATTTGAAGAAAAATGCATGAGAATCCAGCAATCATTGGATAGTATTGATCATTAACATGCAATTAATCTATGTACAGAAGTGTGTGTGTATGTCTGTTGCACCAGCCTCATTCATGAAACATGAGCAAATTTGAGCAAATCAATCATAAGACCGTTCATACATAAAATGTTGCAGTGAATTGAGTATGAACTTTGAATATAAGAATGCTCTCAGAAAAAAAAGCTACCACTGGGGCAGTACCTTTTCAAAAGGTACACCTTTGCACCCCTAAAGGTGCATATTGGTACCTTAAAGGTGCTGTATGTAGGATTGACACCGAATGGTTGAACTAGGTATTAAAGTCCAAGTTCAAAATATTGGAGAGGGTTTTTTTCACCCGGCCCCTGCTCCTCAGACTTGATGCACACGCAGGTTGCCAGATTGACGACACCAACAGGAACAAGCGCACTTGACGATGAATGAAATGAAATACGCTGTGTTTTCCGCCAACTGGCAACCCGGAGTCCCGAAATACAATTGGGTAAACTGGCAGTGGGCGGGTTTCACAGACCAAAACAGAGACCGACATTCCGGCCCGGAACGCACATTTTCAAAGGAGAATAACTGACTGTAGCATAGTTTTTCAGATAAACAAGTATGTTAACTTAGCATGTTTCTTAAATATCTGCATTATGGTATTTTTATGCTTTAGTAGAGTCAAAAACTTACATACAGCACCTTTAATGTTACATATTAGTACCTTGTGAAAAAGGAGTGCCCCAGTGACAGATTTTGTAACTTTTTTTCTGAGAGTGAATGGTTTTATGAACAATATACAACAAAATCTGTTTTGCTTATGCTTCATAAATGAGGCCCAATGCTTTCACACTTATATTGCTTCATAAGGCCCAATAACGGCACATTTAGTCATATGACATAAGAACAAACCTTAATCAATAAAACAATTTCTGGAGTGAAGCAATGGGAGTTTAAAATAATGCTAGCTAGTCAAAATTCTAGGGCTTGATCATGACATATATCAATAGATATCAATGCAATATAGAAAACCTTTTTTTTTTTTTACTTTTTATACAATGCTTTAAAATTACAATGTCTATCCATGTTCTGAATGCAGTCACTAAAGGGTTCACTATAAGCAAAAAGGGGTTAATTTAAATCGTAATTTGACTATTTTATCTATTTTTTTGCAAACCACTGTATTTACATTAGCTAATTAGCTGTAATTTAATTCACATCTTTTGCAAGGATTTTGTCTTAATTGTGCTTTTTTTTGACACCCTGTGCCTTTTTTTTTGCCATTTTCCCTCTGTGTGTTCTTCAGACATGAAAACATGAGGTAGCAATTTCACTAACAGGCTAAACCACGCCCCTGATGTAAGACTCCACCCACCAGCTACAGCTCATTTTAATATTGCATCATAATCCTCCTCACACATCATTTACCTGCATAAACGCATCTATCCAGTAGAAACGAGTAACCTTAACCTTAAAATTAAGTGCTGTGAGAACATTAAAAGAGAATTAGAACTATACACTCTTAAAAATAAAGCTGATTTTTGCAACAGTTTCATAGAAGAACCATTTTGCTTTGTTAAAGAAACTTTCAGTGATTAGTTCTCAAAAAGAACCATTTTTCTTAGTGTAATAAACATTATAATATTCTGAAGATCCTTTTTTTTCCACTATAAAGAACCTTGAAAGGTTCCATGAATGTTAAAGGGGTCCTATTATGCTTTTTCACTTTTTCAACTTGAGTTAGTCTGTAATGTTGCTTTTTGAGCATAAAAAAGATCTGCAAAGTTACAAAGCTCAGAGTCCACTTCAAAAGGAGATATTTTATTTAACAGAAATCACTTTTCAAAAACTACAACGAACGACTCGTTTGGACTACAACGCATATTTTCCGGGATTTGTGATATCACAAATATCGACGAATGGGACGAGACCTGGTTGAGCTGCACTAGAGAAGGCAACAAGTGTTATCACTATGTCGGAGACATGCTAGCTTTCCCAAGGCAGACGAGCTTAGAGTGGTTACAATCATCCGGATTTAAATGGCGCTCAAATTGATTTGATTTTGACGCAATATTTACACTGAAGCTAGCAGGCGGCTATGGTAAGGGGCATGACATTTCCAGACCAGGCGCCGAGTGCTGCCAATCACA
>NW_015640094.1:117301-126063 GCF_001515625.1 Sinocyclocheilus rhinocerous | reverse complement strand
ATTCGAGCCGTTCATGCCAGACTGGGGAGAGAGGTGTTGTAATAATATAAAATATGTGAAAAATAATGTGTTTTTCGAACAACCTAGTATGAGAGCCTGTTCTAGTACACCCCCAAAACAAAATCAAGACTTTGTAAAAGAGCATAATAGGACTCCTTTAAGGATTCCTCATGGAACATCAATGCTAGCAAAAAAAACTTTATTTTTAAGAGTGTATGGTATGAAAAAGATATTTGGAATTATTAAATCTTAAAAAATTCGCAATGCTTTTAGTAAAATTGCAGAAGCACAATAGCCATGTTACAGCTGGAAATATGGATGTTTTATGCCAACTCAACTGTGCTGGCAGAAGTGAGTCAAACACAAATGATTCAAATCTACATAATGAAACCATATTAGATATTATGGACATGGATATGGAATTTCCCTGAACTCAGCACCCCCTAGACCCCGCTTAGTTGCTAATCATTCCTCATGAATAAATGTCAATGATATTCGCAATGAGTGCATTTCTGCAAGCTAAAACCTGCTATAAAATATATTCAAAGCTAGAAAAGAGATCATCGGAAAGGCCCAAGTTGTGGAGACACCCCAGCAGAGGAGTTCCTCTGAACCAGGGCCAAAACCCTCCACCACAGCTGATCCTATTTACAGTGGTAAGCCACCGTGTCGGATACCTGTCATCCATGCGGACCTGATTCATCAAGGTGTTTAGTTTACCATTGGCAAGGATTCTCAGTAAAGCACTTCAAAGCCAGTGGTGACTGCAGACGGTCAAAAGGAAGCATTCACACCAGGTGAAGCGCTGGGAAAGCATGTTTGATCTTGGAATGAATCCAACTTTGATTCGACAAATGAAGAAATTCTCAAAATTTGGCATTTTGTAGATGTAAGATCCAATGCAATCTGCTTCAGGTGTTGCTTGAAGCTTCCTTGGAGTTTCAGGCAGTTTGACTCTCTCGTGAAAGTTCTAGTTATAGTTGCATTGCTTAGTAAAATTTAAAAAGTATTAAGTCTTACACGCGTGTTTTCGTTTTCACATGCACTACATGGTCACTCTAATCTAGCACTTGGCTTTAAACCAGTCCTCAGTAATTCAAAGGCATGCATAGTGCAGGACTGATTCGGTTCTTCAAAATTTTTTTTTTTTAGAGAATTGTTGTCTTCTCTTGGATTTGTTCTTTTTTTTCTTCTCGGATCAGGATTTTTGCTTGATCGGCAAACCATTTGTTATGCAACAGATCAATCCAAGCAAGATGAAGTGTCATTTTAGACGTCAAACGGTGAGATGTAGTGAACGAAAAGTGGCCACACTGGTTAGTGTGACTCAATTAGCTTTAAAGTGCTCAGGTTGTGGTTCCATTACTTGGATCCAGAGCTTTCTCAGAATGCGGTGAAGCATCTTTGCTCGTCTTCGCATCTAAATCATTCGCTTTGGTCGTTTCCTCAGGCGTGGTCGCGCCGATTAAGTCGCCATCTATCTGAGCCTCAGATTTGGGCTGGACGACGGGGCTGGTGCTCAGAATGGAATCAGGGGTGCGAGTGGCACTGTGGTCGCCCTCAGAAATGGCCGGCGGGACACCAGCGAGAGTGTCGGACTCGAGCAGGAGCTTCTGAGAGGTGAGATTGTCGGGTACGTCTGTGTCACTGTCAAGAGGGAGCGCAGACGAGTTGAACTCCACGCCTGAGTCGTTCATCTCCAAGAAGTTCTTCTCAGATTGGAGGGCCTGGTACTGACCTGGTTTTGATACCTCAAGACCCTAAGAGTTAAATAAAAACCAAGAATTGTAAGACGACTATTCAAATACTAAATGCTAAATAAAAATCCAAACAAAAACCGATCACTCAAAATGAAAATTTTCTTCATGATTTAATTTGCTTATCTTTACGTTGCTGTTTTTTTATTATTATTTAATTAATTTTTTTAATTTTTTGGTCTGAACTATGACCAGCTGTTGCACAAGCGGCATAGCAATTCTTACATTTTTAACAAATATTTAAATATTTCAAATATTGTGATTAAAATAACAGCATACAGGTTTGTTATTTTAGTATTATTTATAGACTATTACAGTTTTTATTAATGTTTTGAATCATCTTTTATTTGTATATATTCAGTTATTATATTAGTTTTAGTTTAAAAAAGTAATTTTATGTGCTTTTGTGATTTTAATTACTTCTTATTAAATATTACTATTTAGGTTTAATTTGATTTATTTCAGTTTTAGTTTTTATTTTCCAGTCAGTAATTTTTTCATTCAACTTTAATTTATTTCAAGGCAATATTTCTCATTTTCATTCAATTTTCATTTAAGTTCTTATTTTAATATTTATATATATATTTTCATTTTAGCTTTTTCAATTAACAAAATGTTTTTAATAGTTTTTTTTAATAACCTTGATTTGCAATGATACAATGACAATGAGCGAATTTTCATTTTAGGGTGAACTATCCCTTTAAAATCATGTTGACGGCAAACCAACTTCAAAGGAAAAACAAAATTTCCTACTTTGATCTCAACATCTGTGCTCTCGGTGTTGTTCTCCCATGTGGACTGTACAGTGGGCTCCTCTGAGAATCTAGTATAAGCTTCATGAACCACCTGAAAAACATCATTTCACATGTGAATTAGCGTCCTGTGGATGGGCTCACAATGGAATAAAAATCATAGCAAGGGCTTTTTCATACTAGAGCATGTGGTTTGAACCAGAGTCCATTTGACAAGTTTGGTTTGTTGGGTGTGAAATCTGTTTTCAAACTCGTGCATGATTCTACTTGAAAATGGGAATCTGATGTACATTTTATGAAGTGAACTGCTATTGATAGTAGAGTGAATTCAGACAGATTTTCACTTTTTGACAATTCTCTCAATATGAAAAAAGTGGCCTGATTTACAATGCATCAGTCATTCATGTTTGCCTGCAGAAATTGCCTCTGGCAAATATCTTACATTCTTTGCTTCTCTTGCTATGACAAGATGCAGATGACGTTAAAATCTGCTAGTGAAAATCAAAGGGACTAAAATATGACTACAGTACAACAAATGAGGTGAATATTGCTTTCCATTTTAGCCCCTTCTCCTTCTGAGCTGTTATAGCACCAGCGGCTGACATCTGCTGCTGGTGATGCAAACGTATCACAGTTTGGAGCCAAATAATGCAATGTTGAAATGTTGTACGAAATGAACTCAAGTTCAGACCAACCAATCAAACCGAGTGTGAAAACAGCCTTAGAAATAATCAGCAGATCCAGAATAAATATTCTGCACATGGAATATACTGTATACTGTAACATTGTGAAAACTGGATGACGCCATGGGCAAAATATCTGAATGATTCTGATGAAGTCTGCATATTGTTGTTTGTTTAAAACACAACAATGCTGCTCATTAGTGTCTGTGTCTAGCCCGTCACAGTGTCACAAAACATATACAGTATGAGCATATAGTAAAACCCAGAGGCACACTTACCCATAAGGCTTTGAGAGTACACACAATGACGTTACAGACAAACACATGGACAACATGAATTTCACTGGGTTGGCAAATGATTAATTGCTACAGTCTAGTGGCCATATTCAGAATAGCATACTAGCATAATACTTTTACTATAGTATTTTGTTTAGTGTGCAGTGGGCTTGTCACAGTATACTAGAAGATACAGACATGAAATTTGATACTAGTCGCCTATAACGATGACTTTGTGACTAATGATGAATTAAATTAATGTATTAAAAAGCCAAATGTTTCTACAGACAGTATCAAAATTACACAGGCAACACAGCATGAGTGCTGACAGAATACAACACCTTTCATTTGACAGGAACAATTGGGGCAGCACAAAAGTCAGCAGATCATGATTCGGTTACACAACATACATCTTAAGTGTGTAAAATATTAATAGAGTAAACCGAACACCAAAGGAATCAATCTAGTTGCACTCAGAAGCGAAGACCCTTATCAGAATGACTGAACACTTGAAATGGTTGAGCAAATAAATAAATTAATGTAAGATGCAGATAAATTATAAAATGTAAGATGTACATGAAATAATGTATTATCAAGACCACTCTCTGAATGATCGAACACTTGAAATGCTTGAGATTACATTTTAAGTTACATTTTTTTAGATAAAATAAACAAGCAAGCAGGTAAATTAGTAAATAAAAAAAGACATAAATAAATATAAATGAGATGTAGACAAATGTTATGTATCAAAGACTATTATCAGAATGACCGAACACTTGAAATGGTTGAGGTTTTGGTGAACAACACACCATTTAACCTGATTGCACGTTATTTATTTTAAGTGTAATTATTTAGCAATAAATAGATTAGTGCTGTCAAACGATTAATCGCGATTAATCGCATACATTATAAATATACACAGAACACACACATATATTATGCAAACAAAAGCTTTTATTTTGGATGCGATTAATCATGATTAATCGTTTGACAGCACTAAAATAAATACATACATATATACATATATTCATATATAAGTAAAATGTACGTTTTAAATCAGGTTTGCGTTTTTGTGAAACAAAAATAGTCCTATTGCGCAATTACCGTTATACTGGGTTTAAACGTGGTATAAAAATTCCGACATTGAAATTGCAACATCGTCACATGGCAAATCTATTGTGAAGTAGTAATGTAGCAAATTTTCTATCCATTTGCTCATTATTTGATTGGTCTTCAAACTTTTTTTATACATAACATTGATTTGAAAACACAAAGTAAAAATTTTTTTTCTGACATGATGTCATGAAGTCACGTGACAGCAATGTAACATACTACTGGTCATTGTTTATTGTGCTGTATCACAAAAATATGCCGTTTAAATCTAAAAAAGAAAGTATATACTGCATAATATGTAGTACGCTAGTATTCCATTCCGAACATAACCTTGCAACTATTTTGTGTCTAACTCACAAAACTAAACCTTGAAATGTGAAAGAAACACAGTTATTAAAGGGATAGTTCACCCAAAAATGAAAATTCTGTCATTAATTACTCACCCTCAAGTCGTTCCAAACCCGTAAGACCTTCGTTCATCTTCAGAACACAATTTAAGATATTTTTGGCTTGCCTCCATTATGGAGAGTATCATGACGCATGCACGCACTTCCGCTTCATGTAAACAACGCATGCGCATTGCGCTGCTGCTTACGTCAGCACGCGCATGAGTTGTTTACATGAAGCGGAAGTGCGCGCATGCATCGTGATACCCTCCATAATGGAGGCAAGCCACTGCAGACTGGATGAGGAGGAGAAGAATTGTTGAACAAAGTCTTTATTTTTGTTTTCTTTGCGCACAAAAAGTATTCTCGTAGCTTCGTAAAATTACGGTTGAACCCCTGATGTCACATGGACTATTTTACTGATGTCCCTACTACGTTTCTGGACCTTGACCATGGTAGTACCCTTGCTGTCTATGGGAGGGTCAAAGAGCTCTCAAAATTCATCAAAAATGTCTTAATTTGTGTTCCGAAGATGAACGGAGGTCTTACGGTTTTGGAACGACTTGAGGGTGAGTAATTAATGACAGAATTTTCATTTTTGGGTGAACTATCCCTTTAATTACATAACAAGAAGAAGTGTTCATACAGAATTCTGTATATGCAGAATATCATTAAAATATAAACATTATTAACATATAAGTGACTCTATTAATCACTGCCAACCATATGTACACATTCACACAGCAGCATATAAACAGCACACATATACACACATACACATAGATTCATATTTACCTCTCCATATAGATTGCATATGTGCATGTGTGTTTAAGCACGGCAGAAGCTTTAACACACAGGTGTATGTACCTTTATACCTATTTATCTCAAGAGTTCAAACTAGGATCAGTGCAATACACCTGAAGTTACTCATCTCAGGAGGTCTGAGAGGAAAACGAAGGGAATCATGGACAAATACACAGTCACTAAGAGTGACAGAAGGCCTTTGGGACCCCTGTTGCGCTACCACAACACCAAGACAGATTCATCAGCTTAGCACTACAGGAAAATACGACAGCAGAACGCAAAGCTCTCTCACCCAGCAGGGACTCCGTCAGATGATCCTTTAGGAGGGAGAAATGCAACGCAGATGAAGTGTTAAGCTAACCACCACAAAACCTCTTTTAAATAAATGTATTTAGGTGAAACTCATTGAATACACACATTCAATCTCACTTTACACTCCGACACAAACAGCCAGATTATATTTGTATTGACTGATGGGTGATAATAGGTAACTGGCAAGACTGCATAGCTTTGCTGTTGGAAAAGGAATGGATTTGCAAACAAAAGGAGACGTTTTCCTGAGGCTACAACAACATCATACAAGCCGTTTTGTCTGATAAAAGGTAAAAATAGGGTAAAACCAGACTATAAATTACCCAGGAATAGTTAAAATAATTAAAAATAATAATATAAAAATAATAAATAATTAAAATGGGTACATGAGTATGTATCAAAGAGCAAAGTGAACAAAGACAAGAGACAAACACAGACATATTTTGACAGAGTTGATCAATCGCATTTGCTGAAACTGATTTAATTATTATTATATATTATACAATCACAACCTACACCACTGTTCAAAACTTATGTGGTTGGTTGGTTTTTGAAACATTTTTGAAACATCTTATGCTGACTAAGGCTGCATTTATTTTGTAAAAAAAAATTAAAATACAGTAAAACCTGTTTTAAAAAATATATAATTTATTTATGTGATGCGAAACTAAATTTTCAGCATTATCAGTGTCACATGATCCTTCAAAAATCAGTCTAATATGATGATTTGCTGCCCAAGAAACATTTATTTTTATCATTTTCAGTGTTGAAAACAGTTTTCTTTAGTGAATACAAAGTTCAAAAGAACGTCTCCGGTTACTGTTGTAACCTCGGTTTCCTGAGAGACGGGAACGAGACATGGCGTTAACGCCTTGGGGACTCCCTTCCTTCCTAACCTACCTGAAATTTTATTGCACAACGCCAGTGAAGTTGCAACTCTCACTGGCCAATGCCAGCCAAGACAGCGAGTAGGGGCGGGGCCCCCGCCACTATATTATGCGCCGTATTGGCGGCATAAGCTCAGAATCTTCCGACTGAACCAACAGCACAGCAGACCTGAGCAGTGGACACGGCGGCCAATGCCATGTCTCGTTCCCGTCTCTCAGGGAACCGAGGTTACGACAGTAACCAGAGACGTTCCCTCTCGAGAACGGTCTCTTGACATGGCGTTAACGCCTTGGGGACTGTATAGAACAACGCCGTGGAAGCAGCTAAGTAAAAAGGCTCTGCCTCGGCAGAGCTAACATAAACAGTTCTTACAAGACACTAAAAACAATCCCCAACCAATCAAATACGACCCTGCGACATGCCTCGAGGGGATTGGATGTAGATTCCCACTAGGGATCCAATCAGGTTACTCAGAATCCATGTCCGATGGCAGGTCTTTTATTGAGAGAGAGCTGCAGCGCCGTCGCCATACACATCTTTATTATATTTCTACGGTAGAGGAGAATACAACATTATAGTCATGTCAAACACATACAAGTATGTAATATAACAGAGCAACGAAGCATGTGAGCGGCAAGGCCGGGCACAATACTAACAACAATATACACACATAGAGAACGGCCACACCCGGGGCGCCACAGTCTGAATATGACGATGGCCCCGCCCCAGATCCCCCTACACGACCTAGTCGAAACCACCAGCACAGTCAAACGGCTAGTGGTTGCAGGTAGAACCATGGGTCGTACTCACCGACAGGACCTGTGAGGCTAATGACCACACGTCCAAATTGTAGAATCTGGCGAAGGTATTCTGCGAAGACCATCCAGCCGCCATACAAATATCTTTGATAGAAACGCCCTTAGTCCATGCCCACGAGGAGGCAACCGCTCTCGTCTAATGGGCTCTGACACCAATAGGACATTCCATTCCCCGGCTGGAATATGCCAAGGCAATAACGTCAACCACCCAATGTGATAGCCATTGTTTGGAGACCGGCTGCCCTTTAGCACTGCCTCCGAAGCATACAAACAGCTGCTCAGATTGCCGAAACTGAGCCGTGCGGTCGATGTAAACTCGCAAAGCCCTCACCGGACACAACACCTGATTCGGGGAGGCATCCAATGAAGTCTCCGCCTCTGGAGTGAAAGCAGAAAGAGCCACCACTTGCACTCTGAACGGTGTCGAGAGCGATTTAGGCACATAGCCCAATCTTGGCTTGAGCGTGACGTTACAATCACCTGGTCCAAACTGCATGCAGTCCGCATTCACAGAGAGCACTTGCAAATCCCCCACGCGCTTGACCGAAGCAAGGGCGAGCAGCAGCGCAGTTTTAAGCGAGAGCTCCCTCAAGCCGACAGTCTGAAGTGGCTCGAAGGGCGGGAGGGCTAGCGCCCCCAGCACCAGAGCCAGATCCCAGGATGGCACTGTAGGAGGGCGAGAGGGTCTTAGTCTTCTCGCACCTCTCAAAAATCTGATCACTAGATCGGGTTTTCCCACTGAGCGCCCGTCAATAGCACCGTGAAAGGTTGAGATAGCTGCAACATAAACCTTAAGAGTGGAGGGCATACTGCCGCCGTCCATTCGTTGTTGCAAAAAATTCAGAATGTCAGACACGGGGCAATTTCCCGGGTCCCGACCATTCGATTCACACCATCTCTCAAACACTGCCCATTTACAGGCGTACAGGCGTCTCGTAGAAGGGGCTCGCGCCTCCGTAATCGTGTCCATCATG
>NW_015640094.1:107246-116701 GCF_001515625.1 Sinocyclocheilus rhinocerous | reverse complement strand
TCACTAGATCGTGTTTTCCCACTGAGCGCCCGTCGATAGCAGCGTGAAAGGCAGAGATAGCTGCAACATAAACCTTAAGAGTGGAGGGCATACTGCCGCCGTCCATTTGTTGTTGCAAAAAATTCAGAATGTCAGACACGGGGCAGTTCTCCGGGTCCCGACCATTCGATTCACACCATCTCTCAAACACTGCCCATTTACAGGCGTACAGGCGTCTCGTAGAAGGGGCTCGCGCCTCCGTAATCGTGTCCATCACGCGGCGAGACAACGAGCCCGGGTTTACCGGTTCCCGCACACCATCCACACCTGAAGTTTCCACCATTCGGGGTTGGGGTGCCATACCGAGCCGTCTGCCTGAGACAGGAGATCCCGTTTTAGCGGGATCGGCCATGGGGGAGCCGTTAGTATTTCCAACAGATCGAGAAACCAAGGCCTGTTCGGCCAGTACGGAGTGACTAATAACACTGACGCCTTCTCCGCTATGATTTTGTGCAGCACTTGTGACAAAATCTTCAGCGGGGGAACGCATACAGATGGGCATTCGGCCACGGCATCGTGAGTGCGTCCCCGCCTAGGGGAGAGCATGACAGAGAGAAGAACAGAGGGCAATGCGTGTTCTCTTCTGTCACGAACAAGTCTATCTCCGCTCTCCCGAACCGTTCCCAGATCAGCCCCACTGTCCCGGGGTTTAGTCTCCATTCTCCGTGAGGAATCCCGTCCCTCGATAGCATATCCGCGCCGCTGTTCAGGCAGAACATGCGCTGCTCGAATGGAGAGCAGATGGTGATCGGCCCACAGCAAAAGGCATGCTGCCTGTCTGTAAAGGGCTCTTGAGTGTACTCCGCCCTGGCGGTTTATGTATGATACCACCGACATGTTGTCCGTGCGAATCAACACGTGATGCCCCCAGACTTGCGTGAGGAAACTCTGAAGAGCCAAAAAGACTGCTCTCAGCTCGAGGCGATTTATGTGCCATGTTTTCTCCGACTCTGTCCAGTAGTCCGATGCCGGTACGCCGTCGCAGTGAGCTCCCCAGCCCGTCGTTGACGCGTCCGTCGTGACCAGACCCATCTGGGCGCCGCTTTGGTACAGGTCGGGGTTCCGCCATGGTTTCAGCGCATTCAAGCACCTGCGAGTGACCACAACGCGGGCACGGCCCGTTTTCCACGCCCTTCTCGGTACTTGTGTTTTTAGCCATATCTGGAGGGGGCGCATATAAAGCAGACCGAGGTGACACACCGTCGCAGCCACCGCCATCCATCCCAAGAGCCTCTGATATTCCTTCAGTGCTATGGGACGGCCCAGCCTGAATGTATTCAGAGCGGGCATTAAATCTCGTATGCGCTCCTGACTCAGACGCGCTCTCATCGAGATCGAGTCCAACTGCACCCCAAGGTACACGATTGATTGGCTCGGGCGTAACACGCTTTTTTGTTTGTTTTTTTGCGTCCTTCAGGTCCACCGAAATAAACCAATCTCCGGGTCGAATCTGCGCGAGTATCAGCTTTAGTGTTGTCATTTTGAAAGCTCGTTTGTATAATGCACGGTTGATGGGTCTCAGGTCTAAGATTGGACGGAGACCACCATCTTTCTTTGGAACGACAAAGTACCGGCTGTAAAACCCGCTCTCTCTCTCGCTCGGCGGGACCACTTCTATCGCGCGTTTCGCGAGGAAATGGAGAATTTCTTGCCTCAGAAAATGCACGGTTGTTGGGTCTCAGGTCTAAGATTGGACGGAGACCACCATCTTTCTTTGGAACGACAAAGTACCGGCTGTAAAACCCGCTCTCTCTCTCGCTCGGCGGGACCACTTCTATCGCGCGTTTCGCGAGGAAATTGAGAATTTCTTGCCTCAGCACCGGCTCGTTGTGTGCCGTAACTGTCGACATGACCACGCCATTGAACTGGGGTGGTCTGTGTCGAAACTGAAGCGTGTAGCCATTCTCTATTACGTTCCGCAACCAATCCGAAATGCCCGGAATGGACCGCCATGCGCTTGCAAAAAGACACAGAGGGCGGAGTGCCTCGCCCTCTGAATTCTGGGCAACGCCGCTGTATACCAGGGTCATGTTCAGAAAGCTCACGGGACGAGTGGGAGCGCTGTATGTTAGCGAGGGTCAGCCACAGATGCCGGTGGAGCACCACCATGTAGCCCATGCTCCGTCCGATCGGCTGGGCCGTCTTCTTTGTGGCTTTAAGTGCAAAATCCGTCGCTGCGCGTAGATCCTTAAACGCCTCGGGATTCGCCTCACCCTTGTCCAGGGATTTCAGGAGCTGTGCCTGAAAAACTTGGAGCACTGCCATCGTGTGCACCGCCGAGATCGCCTCTCCCGAGGCGGCTTACGCTTTGTCCGCAGCGTGTGCGGTCAGATGGCAGGGCCTTGAAGGCAGCGTAGCACCCGCCTTCAGGGAGGCAAAGGAGGGGCAGAGGTGTGCGGCGATGGATTCCTCGACGGGCGGAATGCGCGTATATCCTCGGGCTTCCGCCCCGTCGACTCTAGTGAAGATCTCCGACCCACCAGCGTGAGTGCGAGCCGATTGGGGCGCAGCCCACGCCTTAGCGACCTCGTCGTGCAAGTCGGGGAGGAATGGGGCTCGCTTCCTGGGAGCGGCAGCTCGGCGGCCCGAGTGAAGGAACCACGAATCCAGCTTGCTCTTAGCTGGTTCGTCGGGGGATTCCCACTCTAGACCGAGATCGCTCACGGCCCTGGTGAGAATCCGGACGAGCTCATCCTGGAACGCGGCGTGTCCCTCCACTTCAGAGCGCTCCTCTGGAGTGCGGGCCCAGTCCTTCTCAGACGCCTCGTCAAGATCGTCGTCGTCCCCCGCCGCACCGAACGAGATAATCTCCGAAGCGCCAGAGGCGGGTTGAAGACTCTCTTCCGCAAAGCACACCGGAGAGCAGGGGGGTGAATTGTGCCTTTCTGCGCAGTCGCCTACGTGCGGCTGCCGTCCCACCAGCGGCTCACTGGCGGTGGTGGGACGTTGCCGAGAGAAATCACAGAGGGCAATGTTCCTCCAGGCCCTAAGCACATGCAATGAGAATTCCTCACAGTGCGGGCAGCCCGACCCGGTGAGTGCTGCCGCCGCATGGGTGAGACCCAGGCACCAGATGCAGAACTCGTGAGTGTCCGGGGCCTCGATGGGTCCCGAACACAGCGTGCAAATGTTGGACATGCTGGAACGCCGAGAGGGAAATCCGTCTTCCTGCGTCTTCTCCACAGCTGTCTTCGGTAGAATGCGTGAAAGAGGAAGATTCTGAACTTATGCCGCAAATACGGCGCATTATATAGTGGCAGGGGCCCCGCCCCTACTCGCCGTCTTGGCTGGCATTGGCCAGTGAGAGTTGCAACTTCACTGGCGTTGTGCAATAAGATTTCAGGTAGGTTAGGAAGGAAGGGAGTCCCCAAGGCGTTAACGCCATGTCGAGAGACCGTTCTCGAGAGGGAACAGCATTTATTTGAAATGGAATTTTTGTAACAAATGTCTTTACTGTCACTTTTGATCAAATGAATGCATCATTGCTGTATAAAAGTACTAATTTCTTTCATTTTTTTAAATCTTACCTCACATTTTTGAACAGTAGTGTATTTCACAACCTTCAATATATAGGCTATATTATACTTCTCCGGTGTCAGAAGTCACGAGGTTTTACCTGTCTGAACGCCTCTCCGTCGCCCTTGCCAGCCTGTTGAGCGATTAGGGCGATCTTTCGTGCTTTATCCGCCCGACGGTGAACCTTGATCAGACAGGACAGCAGACACACCAACAGCAGGAACGCCAGCAAGGACAGCAAGGAGATGATCGCCACATACAGCTGTGGCAGCTTATAGGCTGTTATGCGAGAAAAGAGGATCATGGGTACAGGAAATAGACCTCAGTGTGAAAGTTATTAAAGCCTGATCCAAACTCAATCAACAGTAGCTTTTCAAATTCTCTACTCACGCTCCACGTGAAGGTAGACGTCAGCTATGCGGAAGCCAGAAAAGTCCATCACTCGAAAGACACCCATGTCACGGACTTTGACCTTCTTCAGGTAGAACATGGATCCTTCCACAGATGCTCGACCCTCAAGAGCAGAGTCGACAGGTAACGTCATCTCCCCCTGGTCCATGATGAGTCGTTCCTTGTGGTCAGTGTCTGGGATGTAGACCATTTTGACTTTGGTATGGTCCACATGAAGCTTGATCTTCAAGGTTTCACCATAATTCAAGTGCTCAAAGATCTGGTGGTCTGTGATATGGGAAAAAAAAACGGTTATACACAGATTTTTTTTTTTGCCAATTGCTTGCATTATTTTGTAAAGCGTCCTTGGGTTCTTTGAAAGGCGCTATAAAAATAAAACATTATTATTATTATTATTATTATTATTATTATTGAATGTTGAATTAATGCACCAAATTCCTATGTACCTGCAAACAACCAACAGTAATACTAATGAATTATAATACTTGGCAGAATTGACAGATTATTATTTAGATTTTTAATAATATTAATAATAATACATAATAATATAATTTTGTTCTATTATTATGTAATATATAATAGTATATATACACAATTTAATAATATTATATATACACAATTTATAATTAATATCATATACAACTAATATATGAAAATATATTTAGAATATTATATATTATATACATGTTTATACACACACACACACAGACCAAATTCCTATGCACCAGCAAACAGCCAACAGTAATACTAATAAATTATAATACTTGACAGAATTATTCATATTAATATACTGTTAATAATATTATTAATAATTTTAATTATTAATATAATATAATATAATATATGTTTTTAGTTATTATTACTATTGGTAATAATAAGTATTTATTAAACACTGGCGTCTTTTTATTACCTATGTTGAAAACAAAAATAATTGCAATTCAAAGACTCATGGTTTATTCCTTCAATAACCAGCTTACTTTACTTTAATTGTAAGACTCAAGAAATATTAAGATTTAGAGACACTAGCATGTCAATACTGTATCACCACCTTTGCGCTAGTACTCAACATCTGTTTATTCAGCTTTGTTTTAGAGTTGATTTTAGATTTATCCTGCCAAAATGTCACATAAAATTGAGGTTTTCACTTTATATGATCATATGGTTTTTTTCAGTATAAGTGGATGGTTCTTGGTCAGAATAAGCTGCAATGTGGACCAAAATTAATACTGATAGTCTAAAGTCTGACTATGTGAGTCTACGTAGATCACGTGTCCTATTGTTTGATCCTCTATACTCTGTCTTTCCTTCGTTACTTCCTCTTCCACTTCCCTCTTTGTGCTTTTACACTATTTGAAGACTTTGACACATTAGTCATACTGAAACAGTCACCTCATATAATGTACTCAAAAACACCGATTTTTTTTTTACCTTTCACATTGAGGCATGCTCTCAATCGGACTTTTTCATCACTGTCCATGACAGTGTAACTGCCCTCATCGGCTCCTGTAACCAAATGGAGGTTGACCCTCTTCTCGCCCACGGTGAGGCGGTGCTCGTACTCTTGTGTGGGGATGCCGGTCTGGTTGAGAAGCAGCACAGGCGGTTCCTCTGTGGTCTGGTTAACTGGAGTATGAGCTCCAGGCCTGAACTCAAGGGTGTATGGACCAATCGAAGGGTTGATCGGGATATGATATGTGTCTCCATATTTCACCACAGTCTCTAGAGCACAGTCTAGGAGAAAAACAGATTAGAAATACATTAAAGCTAAGGTAGGCAGTTTCTACGCTACTACTGTCATCTAGCAGAATTATGAAATTAAACCTGTTTTCAAACAACCTCTGCTGACTGTGCTGCTGTTTTGACTACACACTGAGAAACAAAAGTATAATAATAATTTTGAATAATTCTGTGTGATCTTTCAATCGTGATTCCATTAAATAATTAAATAGATATGATAAATTTTTTCATTCACTTCTATTACATTTATTTGATAGAGAAATCTTTTATAATATTACAAATGTCTTTACTGTCACTTTTGATCAATTTAATGTGTCCTTGTTGAATAAAAGTTTTTTTTTTTATCTTACCTTGAACTTGAATGCTACTTTATCATGGTTTCCACAAAAATATAAAGCAGTAAAAACTGTTTTCAACATCAGATCGAGTTCTTTCAAACCCTGAATGAATTAATAATAATTAATTCCCTAAAATTAAGTAATCAAAGACATTACAACAGGAATAAATTATTTACAGTATATTAAAATAGAACACAGTTTTAAATTTCAGTAATATTTCACTGATCAAATAAATTCTTCCTTGGTGAGCCTAAGAGACTTCCTTCTAAAACATCAAACAATTTTCCAAACTCTGATAGTAGTGACCATAATATCCTGTCATCAGTCTATCATGAGATAATCAACTAAGTATTTATATAGTGGTATTGTAACTTATACCTCTAACAATAAGAATGATTCGTCTGACATCAGCCGGGGCTGCAGAATTCTTCACCACGTATGTGCCCTCATCCTCCTCGCCCACATCCTCCAGGATCAAATGGCTGATGTGAACGTTCAGTTTGGCTCTTGAGTCCAGAATTTTCCCGTCTCGCAGGAGAATCCGCTCTAACACCGGATCCACCCTCGGCTTGAACAACACCTCTGTTGTGTCTAAAGCCGGCACTGGAATATGAACGTCCTCTCCAAAGAAAGCAGTGCGGTGTTCATCTTTAGCTGCAGAGTGAGGAAAAAGACAGATCCTTTATGTGTGGGAAAAGTAAGCTAATATAATTCACTTATTGACTACAGAAAACTGAAAAACATACATTTGAAAAAATACAATATATACAATATATACAATATATATAAAATATAGACTAGCTGTACTTAGTAAGTTACTTTGTACACTTTTAAGAAAGTTTTAAAAAAGAAAAAAGAAAAAAAGAAGGTTCCTAAAAGATCCTTTCAGTGGACAGTTTTTAAAAGAATCTTTTTTTGTGTGTGTGAAGAACATTTTAAAAATCCAATATTTTTCCACTATAAAGAACCTTTTGTGAAATGGAAAGGTTCCATGGTTCTTAACAGAACCACAGATGCCAATAAAGATTCTTTATTTTAAAAAAATGTTTCTAATAATGTAAAAATTATTATTATAATTTAAGAAACGTTACCTTTAATGGTTGATGACCAAACTGTAAAAAACAATGAAATGGGTAAATACAAGTACAATAAAGGCAAACAAAACATTTCAAATCCAAATATCTAGGTGTTGTCTTCATTAATACAGGCTACAATACACATAAATACACTAAATTGAAGTAGAACAACACAAATCCCTGAGTGACTCTTATTGAAATTATTCCTTGAACCTCTTGAATTCACTGTGGTTGACAAAATGATGTGAGTTGAAAAGTATATTTATTATTATCTTTTCCAATCAGTGATGCAGCATTGGTTTAATTAATTTGGGATTTATAATATTAGATAATACCAACGTTAAGAAAAATCTGTAACAGTAAATGCTATTCAACATATGTGACCTTAAGTCTTAAGTCACTGGGGTATATTTGTAGCAATAGCCAAAAAAACATTGTATGGGTCAAAATTATCGATTTTTCTTTTATGCCAAAAATCATTAGGATATTAAGTAAAGATCATGTTCCATGAAAATATTTTGTAAATTTCTTACTGTAAATATATCAAAACTTAATTTTTGATTAGTAATATGCATTGCTAAGAACTTCATTTGGACAACTTTAAAGGCGATTTTCTCAATATTTTGATTTTTTTTTGCACCCTCAGATTCCAGATATTCAAATAGTTGTATCTCGGCCAAATATTGTCCTATCATAACAAACCATACATCAATGGAAAGCTTATGTATTATTTTTTTTAAATTGACCCTTATGACTGGTTTTGTGGTCCAGGGTCACATATACTGTTCAGAATGCCACTGGCAATGTGAGAATGTGTTTTTGCTCAAGTGACAGATCACATTTCTATTAGATCAAATTTAGCTTGTCTATATGACTGCTGCAAAATTGCAAAGGATTTGCCCTTATAGCTCTAACCAACTGAATCCCCTTTGGACTTTGGAATCAGCAGTTATGAAAGATAAAGAAGAATAACAATGAGACAAATCGCTCTCTTTTTATTTATATGTATATATACTCGAACACAAAGGAGCATTTCCTGCTTGGTCTGAATACACAGGCCCTAAAAATATATGCCTTTTTGCTGACAACAAAAATACACCTAAGAGTTAATAGTGAATGAGTTTTATCGGGTGAACGAGTGTGCAGGTTTTCCTTCTCTGCAGCACTAACAATATGAAAGGACTATTAGGAATGCTGCCATGTCAAACTGCCAACTGTGCACTTTAAGTCCAACATCTTATGATAAATTATGCTGCAAATGTTGCCCTTGTGAAATAAAGCAATTTAGGAAACTATGCAAATGAAAAGCTATGTCTGCTATTTGTTAAACCAACATTATAGAAATGTGTTTTTCAAACAGTTACCTGAGCACAGGAGGGTGCTAATGACTGCCACACATCTGATGCCCATTTTAGCTATGGATATCTGTGTGGAAAAAATGCAAGTGTGAACAGTAAAACACAACATGAACCATCAAAACTCCTATCTGGGAAGATATATGAACACTTAGTAACTAATATGACATAAAATACACCATTTTTTATTAATTTAAAGGGGTCATATGATGCGATTTCAAGTTTTCCTTTCTCTTTGGAGTGTTACAAGCTGATTGTGCATAGATAAGATCCCTGAAGTTGCGGCATAGAGGACCTACAATAATGTACAGTATTTGAAAAATAATGTGTTTTTTGAACATTAAAGCATGTCAACATATTCTGTTACACCAAATACACAATATAATGATCTTTAAAAAAGCATCATATGACCCCTTTAATAAATATGCTCAGTGAATTAGAATGATGGTCTGCATTTAAATTGAAATCAAATTTTATGAATTCATAGCCTACAAGACAAGACTTGAAAGAGTAAAATAGGATAGTTATCTAACTGAAAGCCTAATCCTGAATCATTAATGCCAAATGAATCCTCCCATGCACATGAAAAGAGACCAAATATTGACAGTCTGATCTACAGTGTCTCTACAGATACTGTAGATCTGATAAAGGGAGGTAATTGGATGTCTGTAATGGACACTAACCATAATGCCATGACATCCGGTTTCTGGCAGGACGGCTTGCCCAGACCATGCAGGCTGAAGGCAGCTGACCGTGCCATTTCTGCCAAAACCCCAAGAAATTCAGAGCTCAAATCTGTCTCTGTCCCTCCCTTTAAAAAGGTTTAAGCTTGACCTTTTACAGACATCTCAACTGACAGGTTGAGGCCAATATTTTTCGAATATAAAAGTGTTCACCAAAAACATCATTTCAGTAACTAGAAAGTTTATTTTTTGCTAACGCATTTATTGTGGCAAAATCCTTCAAGGGAGGGAGAGAGAAAG
>NW_015640094.1:97690-107208 GCF_001515625.1 Sinocyclocheilus rhinocerous | reverse complement strand
AATCAATTAATCCATCTGTCATAAAGGATTGCGTCTGTATAAAGGCGAAATTCGCTGTCGTGTCGAGAATTACAGGGCTAACAGCATATATCCGCGGTTTTCAGTCGTGAGTAGCCGCCTTTTTCTTTCCGTATTAACCCGCTGATGCGACAAGGGTGTGTCGCATTGCTCTGCTGGAACTGTCCCACCAAAAAGACCCCGAGGGCCCCATTAAACCCCAAATAAATTGGGGATTCATATCTACACACATTACCATTCATTCGCGTTTTATACGCACACAAATAGCTCGAACAAAGCAGGTTATGTACAGAAACGAGAGCACGCACGATAAAAACGCGACGACTGGTGCTTTCTTATTTAGCGAGATAATTCAAGGGAGGGAGAGAGAAAGAGAGAGAGAGAGAGAGACAATCTGCTTTGTTCTAGTCCTTTGCCAAAGCTACTCTGGCCTCGTATTGAATCAAAACTGAGAGCCTCAGCGTGAAAAATAGAAATGCATCTGCTCCACTTCCACTTGATTTACAGTCGCTTTCATAACACCGCATATTTATTAATAAGTCTGTTTGGTTTATAAATGCACTTAAACTGAAAGCGCACCCATTTTTCATCTTAAACAGCGTAAGATTAACATTAGCTCTCAAATAATGAAATAAATGTGAGATGAGGAGGCTAATTGACTGGCTGTCTGTTCATAGCGCTTGTCTGTCAAATCGCTGACTAAGATTGGCACTAATTAACCAACCAATTAATCCATCTTTCATAAAGGATTGTGTCTGTATAAAGGCGAAATTCGCTGTCGTGTCGAGAATTACAGGGTTAACAGCATATATCCGCGGTTTTCAGTCGCGAGGGAACGTTGCGTTAGCCGCCTTTTTCTTTCCGTATTAACCCGCTGATGCGACAAGGGTGTGTCGCATTGCTCTGCTGGAACTGTCCCACCAAAAAGACCCCGAGGGCCCCATTAAACCCCAAATAAATTGGGGATTCATATCTACACACATTACCATTCATTCGCGTTTTATACGCACACAAATAGCTCGAACAAAGCAGGTTATGTACAGAAACGAGAGCACGCGGACGACTGGTGCTTTCTTATTTAGCGAGATAATGAACAGACATTCAAAAACCCGTAATGAAAAATGTCTGTCGGTTCTATTACGTAAAGAACTGATGCGTCGCGAAACATTGTGGTTTTACACAGTAGCGCTCAGCGGCGTGGCGTTAATAAAGTCACGCGTGTTAACCAGAGAGCAGTGGTAGACAGTATTTGATGTCCCATTCAGAAGGAAGCATCAATCGACTATGAACTATGAATCAATATTTTCTCGTGTTACGAATACGGCCACTTTAACTGCACTTACAAGACTACGCTACAGCCATTCTATAAGAATTTGCTCTAATAAAGCGAGCAAGATAAGCAATAGAAATGAACAATTTCATGTCCATATAAACATAAAGCCTGCGTTTAAATATCCTATACAGTTGTCTAACAATTGTCCCAAAAGGTTTTACCTCTCCATAGACTACAGTTCTGCATTAATTATAACGGGGAAATTAAAATTTTAAAGATGTCCCGACGCGAACTGTTTCTTGCCTCACATTATCCAGAAACGCCCTAAATCATCTGTTAATAGGCTAATCATATATCTGTATCTGAGAATAAAGTTAAAATGCGGTAAACGACAAACTGCATCATTTAACCCTATTATTCCTGTTGTCTTTTGAAATAGCATCCAATTAAAAAAAAAAAAAAAAAACTATTACATCTTATAAAGAAGTGCTGTAATTACCTCTGTATAGGCTATGAATCCAAAGCAGAAAAAGGATTATTGGCACGCTAAATAAAGAAATATGGTTTAAAAGGATGTTTTTGTTCTTCCTCCTATTTTCCAACCCTTCTTCATCGCCCCCAATCTGCCAAAGAAAGACACTTCTGTTTTACAAATCGGCGTTATCTGGAAGACTTCGGCTGATTTCGTTTTAAAGACAATTTAAGATCGGCTTTGCTCGGACGCTGTCGTTAATGTCCGGAAACTTCTCTCACTATGGGTTACAAAGAGCAGTCGCGTTTAGCATATATAAAGCCTAGGCTATAGTAGAAATCTGTGTTGCTCTTTGCAAAAAAAAAACAAAAAAACACAATACTGTTAACCCAAAACCAAACCTTTTGCTAAAGAAATTCTTTGTTTTATAAACATATATTTTTATTATGTTTCTTTAAAGGGATGTATTTGTATTGTCTTTTGTCTATACAATGAAAGTCAGTAGGGTCCGGTGATGTTTGGCACTTTTTTTCTCCCGTCTCACAGCGGTCAAAGCTGAGCTGGAAGACTAAACTGAGAGACCCAATAACATGTCAGACAGACATATGTTTGTGTTTTGAGGCTGATCATGCTGTGACATTACAGTCACTGCACTTTGAGTTCATTTGAGGACTCTTCTATCATTCTGTCAAATAAAGAACAGAGGAATCAGAGCTTTAACCTTCAGCGCTCCATTCATCCATCCACCCACACATGCCTCTTTATCTCTCTCACACTCCTCCGTTTCATACTGCAATTACAACCAAGCTTATCTACACAGAACTGACGCAGCAGGACTGTTGTTTTGGAGCCTTGTGTAAATGCAGTTCTCATGAGTCCTGAGCTGAAGGGATAAACACATAATGTGCCGTTCTAAAGCTTATTCCCCACACACAGATATAAATCTGCATCTATCAACTGGGTTTTGAATGTTCTATTGTGCTTGGCATTAGTGATTTGAACAAATTCTAAAAACTAACACTAACTAAACATCTTATCCGTTGTGATCTTGCGAAAATGACATAATTTGGAGCCAGAGTCTGTGCAGTTGTGATTCATTTGTAGGAATACATCATTTTTTGAGAAAGGAAATTTTATGTAAACAAACGAGCAGAGGTGGATTATTTAAGTTTCGAAACTTTAAAAATACATCTAAGGTTAACTGGTTCAATTCATGAAAGAAAAGGACAGCATGTCGTATACATTTCCAAAAGTGTTCAACATCGTCTGCTGAGATCTGATTTTAAAATTGGTAAACAAATTAGCTAAATCTCACAAGCAATCTTTATTGGTCTGGATGCTGGTGTTTAAGCACAATTTTCCCCCAAATAAATATTTTATTTGGAATAACAGATGTATTCAATATAAAAATAAACCTCTCTCCTATAGAAGTTGGTATGAAAATGACAGTGTGTTTGTGGCAACTTTTAAATTCAAACTGTAATTTATTATCTTATAGTGACTTTTTGGATAAATTTGGGTTTGCAGTTACACCAAAAGAGTATGCTGTGATATTTGATGCCATACCCCAACAAGTAGCTACATTTTGTGAGAGCTTGTGGAAGTGATTCTTCTGAGGCAATATATGTAAACGCATGTTTCTGAGGCATTGATATTCTTAAACACAGCTGTACTAATAACTATATTAGGAATAGCCTATTATAACAGGTGAAACAGCTAATCATAAAATTGTATTTAAGCTTGAGCTTATTGTGGACCAATGTATTTGGAAATATAAATTGGAATATACCTTGGTGTATTTAAATAACGAGGTTACATTTAAAATTTGACATGGTATATATCTAGATAAATGTGTGTTTTAATTTGGATATTGATTATTCCCGCAGACCTAATCGCAAGTTCACAATCATGACACCACACCCCACTTTTATAGCATCAAATACAGGTGCATCTCAATAAATTAGAATGTCGTGGAAAAGTTCATTTATTTCAGTAATTCCACTCAAATTGTGAAACTCGTGTATTAAATAAATTCAATGCACACAGACTGAAGTAGTTTAAGTCTTTGGTTCTTTTAATTGTGATGATTTTGGCTCACATTTAACAAAAACCCACCAATTCAACATTTTTAGTGTTAAAAGAACCAAAGACTTAAACTACTTCAGTCTGTGTGCATTGAATTTATTTAATACACGAGTTTCACAATTTGAGTTGAATTACTGAAATAAATGAACTTTTCCACAACATTCTAATTTATTGAGATGCACCTGTAACTAGCTAAAATCAAACTTATTAGAAAAACGAACACTTGAACCTACATTAGCGTGACAAGAACTAACTAAAATGATGGGAACCATCTTTGGGAAAAATGTATTTCACTGATTCTTGAGACATGGAAAAAACATGTCCCGCAGTTGTAACTGCTAATAGGTTTAAAAATTAAAATATTTTCAATTGTAAATGTTATGGGGGATTAATAATAGAAGACAATTATCCCCTTCAATTTAATTTGATCATTATTATATCAAATCTATGACACTTATAGTCTTCTCACTACATCTAAAACAGTGTGTCCACAGAGAAGGGTTCAATCATTCATATGCTATAAAATGGATAAAAATGTTTTTTAATGATGAAAAAGAGCTTGTTTTATCAAAGGCAACACTTAATAATATCTCATATCAAAGCAAGGTTGTTTTTCAGTGACACATGCATGTTTCATAAGGTTTCAAAATTGTGTCCCCACTTTTTGTCAACACTGTCAGACATTTATTAAAATGTAATAAAAAATGTAATAAAATCAGGGTATAGCAGGGGCAGCTGTCACTCTAAATGACACCCTTCTCACTACATCTAAAACAGTGTGTCCACAGAGAAGGGTTCAATCATTCATATGCTATAAAATGGATAAAAATGTTTTTTAATGATGAAAAAGAGCTTGTTTTATCAAAGGCAACACTTAATAATATCTCATATCAAAGCAAGGTTGTTTTTCAGTGACACATGCATGTTTCATAAGGTTTCAGTTGTGTCCCCACTTTTTGCCAACACTGTCAGACATTTATTAAAATGTAATAAAATCTGGGAATATCAGGGGCAGCTGTCACTCTAAAGGACCCCCTTGCCACATTCCCCTCTACAGTGTCAGACAGGCTCTGGTAAGTTTTATGGTTTTAGAATATTTTAAATCCTAATGTTAATATTTCCTGTGTCACAACCATGATATGTCAACATTATCTTCCAATTTCTGAGGAAATTATTTGAAATATTTAGATCATTTTATTCTCTTGAAGCAGGTTCTATTAGCATCTAGCATCAACAGAAAAAAAACAAAAAGGCTACTACATGAACTGAAGTCATCATATTTTTGTGGTTTTCAACTCATTTTTAATTATATTAAATATAAAATAGTGTTTCATTTTTCTAATAATGTATAAATACTAAATATGTGACCTGACAGCTTTTGTGGATTAATAGTCATCACTTCTAGCACAGTTAGGGTTGAGGAAACATAAGATTCAGGGAACATAAGGCTGAGGGAACACATAACACTGGATAAAACATATCTATACATACTACAGTTTGTTTATATTCTGATGTGTTCTGATCATTTTTGGATCATTTGTTAAGATGTTTAAATGCGAATATTAAGATCCTGGTGAATGTAAATATATAGAGGTAACAACTAATTGTTTTATTTGTTCATATAACTGTTTTTAAAAGTTACCGTGTTGCCATAGCAGATGCACAGCAGACATACTGTTCTGAGATGAGAAAACAGATCTTGTTTGTGTTCCAAAGATATGTCAAAATACTTAAATAGGAATCTGTTATAAGCAATAACACTCACTGTTTGTTGTTTTTGTTTTAATACAGTAACAGATAGATTCAACATATTAGATAGTTAAAATGACAACAAATTCACATTTTCGTCACCAACCATCAGATCTGTCAACTCTGTCATCTCCGTCAGATGAATATTTTGATAATATTTCATTATGATATTTTATATTTGTTGTGGAATTGTTGGTCACATATGAAAGTGTAATGTGTCTGCTAACACGAGAATGCGTTTTGAAATGTTAAACACATCTTGACTGCTGTTAAAGATCAAGTTGATATTATATTACACAGTCCAAGGTAAAAAGCACATTTTGATAGAAAAAGAGTTGGGAGGTTGCATCAAAGCATAGCTCAGTAGCTTAGTACATATAATGTAGTTTCATTTGTCTGAGTAAAAGTTTTTTTTTTTTTTTTTCAATTTTGCACCCTGTTTTGTCCCACTTCTCAAGAATCAGTGATTTGAAGTGTAATTTGATTTTTTAGTTTGGCTCACGTCCCATTCTTTTACATGGAGCCAGCCACCAGATGGTGATCGAAATGTTTTGGCTTCACTTTTCAGGTCGTAACTCGCACGCTGTCCTCTAGTGGACACTATGGGGAATGCCATGAGCATGACCGATGTCTGAAGCACGTGTGAAAACACTCCAATTCATTGGCCAGCGACGGCCCGTGACGTCATTAGCGGGGCGCCCGGACGTATCTAATACACGTCATCAACTCATTCTCTTTCTGATTCTCTAAATAAAAAGTTTTTTTTTTCAGCGCAATTCTTTATTGTGTCAAAGCTCCGTTTATGCTGTTCCTATTCTCATGAACACTTAGAACGCCTTCGACATAGAGACTGGATGAGCCAGGTATGATGCATTCGCGAGACTGGCTTTTCTTTTCTGTTATCTCCTGAGGGATAGTAGTCAGCGTTTGCACGACCACGTTCAGCATTCAAAACGATGCATTCTATAATTGTTCTCATGTATTTCATTAAAAAAGGGAAGAATGGGTTCCCTTTTTTGAGAGTTGAATCATCTACACTCTCATCTCGTTAGCCACTGGCAGTGTCATTACATAAAATGAGCCCGTAGCTACCTATGTTTTAATAATCAGGGATGCAAAAGACTCATTGGTTTCAGCCACTAAATGAAGAGTTATTATTTTGGCTGATTATCTCCTGCTGGTTGATGACATAACTACAACATTCTTCAAGCCAAAAAAAAAAAAACATACTTGCCATTCAAAAGTAACCATGTATTCTCACTAAACAAAATTTTTTTGCCAATGTTGAACAATTGCACCTAACATGTTCTAGCAAAGTGCATCTAAACTCTTACCAGATTTAATGGCATCGTGACAGATAAATATGAATTGATAATCATGAAAGATTTAAACTTTATTATATCAAAGAATAAGAAAAAAGACCCATCTGCCATTAAATTGTGGTGCAAATCTATTACTTTGGCTATCTTACCTTTATTGTCCCTTTACAGGATTTATTTATATTGATCTTTTAATGTTGATTTTAGATCGGAAGGAACTGAAAGACGATTGCCATCAGTGTGGGATATATCTCATTCAACGACCAAGCTTTCAGAGTCACAATGAGAATGAGAATTCACACTGGAAAGAAGCTTTTCTCCTGCACTCAGTGTGGAGTGAAACAAACCCTTGAGAGGCACATGAGAACACACAATAGAGAGAGACCATTCACCTGCCAACAGTGTGGAAAGTCTTTCACAATGAAACAAACTTTTGAGAGGCACAAGAAAATTCACACTGGAGAGAAGCCGTTCACCTGCAAACAGTGTGGAAGTAGTTTCACAATGAAACACTCCCTTGAGATTCACATGAGAATTCACACGGGAGAGAAGCCGTTCACCTGCAAACAGTGTGGAAAGAGTTTCACAGTGAAACAAAGCCTTGAGGTTCACATGAGAATTCACACTGGAGAGAAACCGTTCACCTGCAAACAGTGTGGAAAGAGTTTCACAGTGAAACAAAGCCTCGAAAATCACATGAGAACTCACACTGGAGAGAAACCGTTCACCTGTCAACAGTGTGGAAGGACTTTTACACTGAGACAACACCTTAAAAGTCATATGAGAATGCACACTGGAGAGAAGCCTTTCTGCTGCCTTCATTGTATAAAGACGTTCACAAATAAACAAAGCCTTGTGAGGCACATGAGAGTTCATACTGGAGCGAAGCCTGTCCTCAGCGTGGGATGAGTTTTTCATAGCCATGCTGTTTAAAAAGGCACCAGGAAACAAGACAGAGTTCTTATTATTGTAAGCTAAAATTCATCAAATTAAATAAAAAATGAAATCTTAGTCTTCTTGAGTCACCTGTCTGTAGCATCCTAAAAGTGTCCCAGATCACAGCGATATAGTCAACCTGTTCATATGATTAGGAAGTCATTACTGATAAGAGGCCAATAGGAAAATTTGGTCAGTTTACACCACTACTGTTAACAATTAAGGGTTCATTAATGAGCTTCTGCAACCTCACAAACATTTAAACAACTGTGATACATAATTTTCCCCTCATCTGATTCATGTTCACTGTCATGTTTTTCTAATGCTGTATAACCTTGTTGTACATAGAATGATATTTAAGTTTAATTGATCTGTGAACTGATGAAAACAATAACTGTATTGCCTCTACAAGCTTCAAGGTGTTCAATGCCATAGATATTGTTAAGAAGCAGAATGTTCCCATTGCTTCTAGCTTGTTATAAAAACAAGTATGTTTCAGTTTACACAAATAGGGTTGTGCAATAAACTGCTCATTTCTTAATTTTCTGCCTCTCGCTTTTCCTTACCATCTGCCTCTTGACTACAGAAATGTTAACTTGATAATGAGTTGGAATAACTTTGGATATCGGATAAAAATCAGATATTTCGTGCATGAAGCTGGCAGGAGGCAATGGCAACATCAATATCCAGACTCTGGCACCAAACATGAGGAGAAGGAGGAGAAAATTATGCATGTCTTCTCACTGAGCAGCTGCAAAACAGAAAGGCAGTGTCAATTGTTTATCAATTTTATTCAAAGAATAAAATAAGTTAAACTGTACCTTGCCGTTTACACAGTATTTTCAACTGGATACACACATTTATCAGATTCGCCAAGATACAGGTGATCCTAGCTTCCAAAATGCCAGAGGCATTGCATAGCAATCAGCAATCAGCAAAAACTCCGCAAATCATATCCCTGTCAAGGTAGAACATTAGCTGTATTCTTTTTACAAATAAATTGCATCTAAATCCAGTGCATACTATTTACAATTATATGACATTAAAAAATGT
Organism: Sinocyclocheilus rhinocerous; assembly: GCF_001515625.1. Classification (NCBI taxonomy): domain Eukaryota; kingdom Metazoa; phylum Chordata; class Actinopteri; order Cypriniformes; family Cyprinidae; genus Sinocyclocheilus; species Sinocyclocheilus rhinocerous. Next base: position 98,303 of record NW_015640094.1, on the reverse strand, counting down.
AGCAAAAGCCACACAGATATACAATTCACAAATGTATTCAAATCCATGCTTGTATTCAGCAATGTTTAAAGGGTTAGTTCACCCAAAAATGAAAATTCTGTCATTAATTACTCACCCTCATGTCGTCATTTTGGAGAATATCCACTGAACGTAAACAGCGTATGCTATTCTGTGTCAGCTGCCTCACGCGGATACGTTTTCTACATTGCTTATGCTTTGATTTGAACGAAAACAAAAGCATTGGTGAGTAATAAATGACAGAATTTTCATTTTTGGGTGAACTAACCCATGTCATTATGACAGCTGCATTTAAATTGAGGATGACATACATTTTTTTATAGTAACTTAATGCATGGGATTCAGCAAATATCGCGTTCCTGTACTCCCAATACCGCAAACGACATCTGAAACTGATTTCAATGTATTTAGCCTAGGCCACGGAGCTCTTGCGATCAATAGTATCCAGCTGCAGACCCGCAGCACAGCAGTTTCAGAACCACAGCCACAGAACCGGAAGTGAGGGGTGGAGCTTACATTTTTTTAATATAGTAGCACCACCTTACGGTTTTTAAGGGGTAATTTGCTTTTATTACACACGATACGTCATACTTTA
>NW_015640094.1:89406-93012 GCF_001515625.1 Sinocyclocheilus rhinocerous | reverse complement strand
CTTACGGTTTTTAAGGGGTAATTTGCTTTTATTACACACGATACGTCATACTTTATGCATTTTATAATGACATATTAAGCATTTTAATTTTAATTTTAATTTTAAACATTAATCTTGTGTAATTTAGTTGTAGACCTATAGAGTTATTAGTTTCATTGTATTATGCAAGTTATTTCCTGTTTGTGGCAAAAACATTACAGACTACTCACCGTGCTCTCTCGTTGTCAATAACTCCGCCCCTCACTTCCGGTTCTGTGACTGCGGTTCTGTGGCTGCGGTTCTGAAACTGCTGTGCTGCGGGTCTGCAGCTGGATATATCTCCTTGCGATAGCTTTGAGATCCACACGTTGGGAAGAACTGCTCCATGGGATGGCGCCAGTATGCCTGTGTGATCCGGACGAGGCGCCATCACCATCACACGCTGCTACTAGTTACAGCCTGCTGGATTACTGCGTCTTTATCTTACACCGTTTTGAAAAGAGCCCAGATATCGTGCTATTATCAAGTCGATTAATATTTTCTATCCATTCACCTAACGGTAAGAGTTTTTCTGACAATTATTTTCCTATTTTCTTTGCAGTCTGTGCCGATGGCTTTGCCGTTGTCGCGACGTGCTGGATGTAAACACTGGATTCATTTCTTTTACTGGCCGATACAATATTGCGAATTTGTAGGCGTCGTTGTATTTCGCAAGTTTTGACTTTAAGTCTACCAGGAAAATACAGTCTGATGATGTTGCATCAGTAGGCTAAGATAACAGGCAAAATTCGCTTGATTTAATATTATTATAGGCTACTAATGTCATTATAGGGCACCTCCTAGTGCGCGCTGCGCACTATATTCATTCATCCCCAACGTAAAAAAAAAAAAAAAAAAATCAATATAATACAATAATAATACAATATAAAACAAAAAATTAGCAAATATGTATTTATATTAAATCTAATTGTGAAAAACAACGAGAGAGATGCTCGTGTTTTACCATCTGCCACGCTTAGGACCCTTTAATAAGTTAATGGACTTGGATGCTTTTTCACCGGGGATTCTTTGGTAAACCTGTATTTAATAAGCAACCACAAGCCCACCATTTCAGAGAAGCGAAAACGCATCAATCAATCGATACTACTACTTGAAGGCATTAGTGGGTTTATAATGCAGATTGTAAGATAATGCGCATTATTTGTACACACTATAAATACATATTTTATGTAGAATATAGAATTTGATTTCAATTATATAGAATTCGATTTCAATTAATTTTTAATATATTTTATTTTGAAAAGATAGATTTAATTTTACTTTATAATTATTTGAGTATTTTTTACCCATATGTAAGGATATATTCACCTTTGACGTTTCAGCATGTTATGTACTTACATATATACGCGTATATGTACTTACATATTTAAAATATATTATATACATATATTATATATGTCTTTGTGGCCTACAGCCTCTTGGGATTAATTGGTTGTTAAAGTTATGCAAAGTGTGCCATACTGAATGTTGCAATGAGAATGGAGATTTATTTTAAAATGACTAAGAACAGAATAATATAGTTGTTGTTATGTGAGATATTAAAAAAATAATCCACAGTGATTGCTTTTTCCTCTGCAAATAATTCTAAAATGATTTTAACAGTGTTCCACTACTTTCATTTCTCTGGTTTCTCTATAGTGTGAAAATGTTTTACACTTGCGGTCCAAATGAAGCAATGGTGGTGTCGGGTAAGAAATATGAAATATGTTTATAGAGAGATATTTTCAGTAGAAATCATGAAAACACATTCACATATGTGGTCTGACTCCTGCCTCAGGTTTCTACCGCTCACCACCAGTCATGATCTCTGGTGGGAGAGTGTTTGTTTTCCCATGCATTCAGCAGATACAAAGGTATTATTCACTCTGTGTGTTGTGTATATATGTATGCATGGTTTGCATAAACAAATCTCAGCTTTTTCTCTTTCTTCCATCGCAGGATCTCTTTGAACACACTGACGCTGAATGTAAAGAGTGATAAAGTCTACACACGTCATGGAGTGCCCATCTCTGTCACTGGAATTGCACAGGTTAACTATCTCACGCACTCGCTAATATGCAGTAAACAACATTTCATAGGGTTTAAGAAAGCAGTTTTTGTCATTTAATAAAAAAAAGTTTTCCCAGATTACTGTGCTATTCTGTCTTTTATAAAATAGTTTATCTGCCTTTAATAACTTTTCTGTAAAAAAAATCATCAATTGTTATGTGGCTAAACTGAACCTTCTCTCTCTGACAGATGAAGATTCAAGGACAAAATAAACAGATGTTGGCTGCAGCATGTCAGATGTTTCTGGGAAAGTCAGAGGGTGAGATTGCCCACATTGCCTTGGAAACACTGGAGGGTCACCAGAGAGCAATCATTGCCCACCTGACTGTGGAGGTAAATAGACATGTGCACAGAGAAAAGGCCCACCTTGCAAACGTACTGCACTCTGCAACATCACAAACAGCAGTAAAACTGGATATAGTGTTCAAAATCTGCGCTTTCAGTCCTCGGCATAGTATATTGACTTCATTGAGCATGCTGTGTTTTGTGTTTAATCTTTAGGAGATCTACAAAGACAGAAAGAAGTTTTCCGAGCAGGTGTTTAAGGTGGCTTCATCCGACCTTGTCAACATGGGCATCAGCGTGGTTAGCTACACACTCAAAGACGTTCACGATGATCAGGTCTGTTAGCCCCATTTGTGTTGTTGTGTTTATCGAATTTAGGGCCAAATTTACTAAACAAGGCAAATTAGCGTGAGAGTGCAATCCCATAAAAAGTGTCGATGGGAAAGGAAAGTTCTGCAGATGATTTACTCACAATGTGTGAATTAAAGAACATAGATGCAGTCAGCGTGTTTTCATAATGACCACTGCAGTCTACCAACAGCGGTGCAAATTAGCATAGAGTTCGCAAACAAGCAGAGCAGATGATAATCGTGGATTAAGACATGCTTTTTTCTGGGCGTTAAATAATGGCACAAATACCAGTAAAATGACTAGTGGTCGACCGATATTGGTTTTTTGACAGCCGATGTAGTCATCTTGTAAAGCCGATATAATTTTATTTATTTTAATTAATGTTTAAGAAATTTGAAATAATTTGAAAATGGATTAAAAAGTAAATGTGTTAAATAAACATACTTATACTTTAGATGACAAAGTATTTTTCACAAATAAATGAATATTTAATAAAAAATATAATAAAAAAGGAAGTAAACACTGTAACCAACAGGGCACTCAGTATTCTGGGAAGTTTGTGTGCATTGGGATTTGGGAATCATATTTTTTCAAATAAAGCCAAGGTAACACTCATTTTACATACAGCACACAGTGGAAATGACATGAATATGGCAGTGAGCAAATGCATAAAGCGCAGCATAATTTGAAATCACGAGTTTAAAGTTTTTCGATCGCGCGTCTCCAGTGAAGCTGAACTCTCCTCCTGTCCGCATTCCATTCACACAGACCGACCGTCACGCAGAGAACACGCGATCATGCAGGATACACATGCACACTTCACAAGATCTCACAACTGGATCCGACTAAGTTTGCAAGGTTTGTGAAACTAAATGTTCATTA
>NW_015640094.1:73195-85925 GCF_001515625.1 Sinocyclocheilus rhinocerous | reverse complement strand
TTTTTTCAAATAAAGCCAAGGTAACACTCATTTTACATACAGCACACAGTGGAAATGACATGAATATGGCAGTGAGCAAATGCATAAAGCGCAGCATAATTTGAAATCACGAGTTTAAAGTTTGTCGATTGCGCGTCTCCAGTGAAGCTGAACTCTCCTCCTGTCAGCATTCAATGTCAGCTGTCAGCGCCGTCAAAATAAAAGTCCCGCCTCGAACGCATCGGCCAAACAGGAAAATTTATCGGCCGATGCCGATATTAAAAAAATGCCAAATATCGGCCATGGCGATATATCGGTCGACCACTAAAAATTACTACCGCAAACCTTAGTAAGTCCCATTGCATGCTTCATTTAAATACTGTCCTCTTATAAATTTTGAAAAGGAAAATCCTTTTTTTTTTTTAAGCAAGGTTAGCTGCACAAATAAGTGTCTTTTTCATCGCTAATGTTTCACTGCATTTCTTGAGTAGATCCTGACAATAGGAGGGTTTGTGTTGGCTCAAGCTGTTAATAAATCTGCCCATGAATATTTAAAATGCTTTAAATGTCTACAAAAATGGATCTGTGTGAGTGGTGAATCAAGGTTTTTTCTTTCAGGATTACCTGCACTCTTTGGGGAAGGCCCGTACGGCACAAGTGCAGAAGGATGCTCGTATTGGGGAAGCCATGAACAAAAGAGATGCAGTGATCAGGGTGAGCCATTCCTGAACTCTGTTCCAAATACAGCCTTTTTTCTAAATATCACTGAGTGTTTTTGTTAATGTCTCTCTCATTTCTTTCTTTCTTCTCTCTGTAGGAGGCCAATGCTATACAGGAGAAGGTATCTGCTCAGTACATGAATGAGATCGAGATGGCTAAGGCTCAGAGAGACTACGAGCTGAAGAAGGCTGTCTATGACATTGAGGTCTTCACCAAAAAAGCTGAGTCTGAAATGGCCTATCAGCTCCAGGTAAAACGACAACCAAACCCTATTGGGGACCTTCAACATTGTGAAATAATTTCTTGACTTTCTCAAATGAATCCTTGGGGTTCTTGTATATAATATAATTCTGTCATAATTTACTCCCCTCCTACGTCGTTCCAAACCGGTATGACTTTCTTTATTCTGTGGAACACAAAAAGTCATTTCGGTTCCCATTGACCACCATCGTATGGAAAAAAAATACCATGGAAGTCAACGGAAACCAAAACTGGTCATCAACGAAGTAAAATATCTTTATTGTGTTCTACTATTCCTATAATAGTTATACCGATTTAAGAAACATAACTGTGTGACATGATTTTGTGGGTAAAAATGTTTTTAATTTACTTACGTTTATTCCGTTAATCTGTGTAACTGTTGCATTAGGTGGCAAAGACAAAGCAGCGGATCGAGGAGGAGAAGATGCAGGTGTTGGTGGTGGAGCGCTCGCAGCAAATCATGCTTCAGCAACAGGAGATCACACGCAAGGAGAAAGAGCTGGAGGCCAAAGTCAAGAAACCAGCCGAGGCCGAACGATACCGGCTGGAGAAACTGGCGGAAGCAGAACGGTGAGATGGATGCTTCTTCAATGCTCTCAGCTTCCTGTTTGTTCTAAAACACCATATAACACAGAGGTTGTTTCCCACACAAACATTCACCAATTGTTTTTGTCTTAAAAGTGTGTCATGAAATCATACGGAATTGCAAAAACCAGCTTTGGATAGGAGAAAGTATTTTAAAATGGAAAAATTTGAACCACTCGCCTTTAAAAACATATGCATCTGGCCATTTTGTGCTCTCCAACAGTCTTCAGCTAATCATGGAGGCAGAAGCTGAGGCCGAATCTATCAAAGTAAGTGATCAGCCATCATCTTGGCTATATTCAAAACAAAACGGTTTGTGTTACACATGAACTGTGTCTCTGCAGATGAGAGGAGAGGCCGAAGCATACGCTGTGGAGGCTAAAGGTCGTGCCGAGGCTGAGCAGATGGCTAAGAAGGCTGAGGCCTTCCAGAACTACAAGGAAGGAGCTATGGTGGACATGTTGCTGGAGAAACTGCCACTGGTGAGATGTATTTGTAATGTTGTTGTGTTGGCAATACAGAAAAATATTGCATTGCACTGCAAAAATCTTGCAAGAGATAATCCTGCTGAGAGCAAAAAGCAATTCATTGCAGTTTGAGTTGATGTCTTACACTGATGGTAAATTGTGTTCTTTCTGTCCATTAGATGGCAGAGGAGATAAGTAAGCCCCTGTCAGCTACCAATAAGGTCACCATGGTTTCCAGTGGAGGTTCAGAGATTGGCGCAGCCAAGCTGACAGGTGAAGTGCTTGACATCATGACCAGACTGCCTGAAACCATTGAGAAACTAACTGGGGTCAACATTTCCCAGGTAAAAACAGTATTTCAAACAGTATTGTTTTTGTATTTTAAGTAAATACAGACAATGTTTTCATTCACATGATCATGAATTTATTTTGTTCATCATGTAGTGTGTGCATATTCTCACATGTACAATTAACGTCGAATTTCTCTCTCTCTTTAGGTGGCCCAGACTGGTTGAAGAAATTCTCCAACATGACATTTCTATATGCATGCTTCATTAATCTTGTATATTTTTCTCTTACTCTCACTTTTTCTTCAGGTTCTTTATCATTTAAATGATTCTCTTCTCTATCTTTGACAATGGACCCTTTTCACAAGACTGTGATGACGCGTTTAATGGTCATCAGCATCGTAAACTCGGAAGTTTTTCATATTTGTATTTTTATTTTTATTTTTTATGTATGTACATTTTATAACACTATTCTTTGTATTATATCATTTTTGCATCAAATTACAAAAAAACAGTTAACGCTAATGCGAGGATGTTTCTAATGCAGCATCTATGGGAGGGACGGCAAATTTGACATCGTTCTCTCTCAATTCTTTTCCTTTTATTGAAAGTCATGAAAACACTATCGTGGAGTTTTTCTTTTGCTATTTGAGCAAATGGGAATGCAAAAAATATATTTGTGGTACTCTCCCATTCACTGCTATTCAAGTTAACCCAACTATGACGACTTCCGCTGCTGAGAAACCCGGAAATGTGAAAAGGGTCCATATATTTCTTCTCCTTTTATCTTTCTTATCTTCCACGCTGCATCTCTTTGGTTTTCCCTTTCCCATGTTTCTCTCTCGACTTACACTTCCTGTCTGTCTTGCCATGCTGCCAAAACCCAAAGTGCATTTTAATCTAAAACTCCAGGGAAGAATGCTTTTCTTTATATTTTTAATGCAATCATAAGAAGACAGTGAAGTCCAAGGATCTGTTGAATGCCATTACACACTACAACTACTGACATTTTGAAATGTTACTTTCACCTGTAGGTTTTCTTATAGAGCACTTTTTAATGCTGGTAGTGCACTAAGAGCATTTCGTTATGTTTGAGCTTTCCATTAGGTAAGCTTTTGGAAGCCAAAGTAACATGAAGGGAAACACATTTATAAGGACTGGTGCTGTTGTGTCATTTGTTTCTGTGGGTTGAATAGGATATACTTTCACTTTACCTCAACAGTACATTATAGCTATATTAGTTGGACATAATCGTGTAGGAGTTATAGCAGTTATCTGCTTCAAATTGTACCGCACTCTGAAATCTGAAGATGCTGCCAATAATGTCAGATCTTCATATGTGTGTTTAAGTGTTTATTCAAATGAACAATCAAGTGTCTTTGTGTTATGCAGAATTACAGATCAGTAATTATTTAAAAAGTAACTTATTTATTTCACAATTATCGTTTGAAGGGTTTTTTGTATAGATTAAAGTGTTTTCATGCATGACAGAAGGGTGCGATTTTATACATACACACATATGTCCTTAACAATGTTGATCATGATCATAACCATGTAGTTTACTCTAGGACTAGACAAACAGGGAAACTTGTTACATTTTTAGACAGTTCTGTTCATTAAATATGTCTGAAGGTTGAGTTCTTGTCAAAATAGTTTCAGAGTTGTGTTCCATAAAAAAGTGGGATTTTAGGGAGTTCTAATATATGTTTTGTTCATAATCATACAGTATTTAATACTGGTCACACTACAAATTTCTTTGATTACATCATAAAAATTGTGATGAATGTTCTGTTTTCAAATGTTTAATTGTCAGTACAATATGTTGACTTCATTATGTATAATTCATAGGCACTAATGACAATTTAGATTTAGATTTAATCGATACTAACATGACATTAATGATGTATAAACACTGTTATGGTACTTTATAGATGTTGTGCGTAATGCAAACTGAACTACCACACATTTGTCACTTTTGTATTTGTTTTTACAATCTTCATGTTTAATGGTTTATGACTAATACTTCTGAAGTGGAATGCATCCCTTGAAGGCTAAATATGAAAGCCTGTTCATTTATTATTGGTGGGCAGGTATTAGTTAAGCCTAAACAGTGATTTTTGGATAGATTTAGTATGCCAGGGCATTAGGTAGACCTGCTGTTATGCTGTGTAGGCTATGGCTGCTATGTTAGTGTAATGAAAGAAAAACTGTATTTGTCAATAGATGATTTTTCTACTCTATACAAAGCATCTGTACTATTATGTAAACAAATCACCTATTTTAACAGTTTCAACAATTTCATCCGTTTCAGCATGCATGCAAAGACTAACAAACCAAACCACTGTATTGTCTATCTGTGCTTATGATCACTTAAAGTAACCTCCTACTAAAATAAACGTTTAACTAAACTGCTATTTGTTCAGTCTAAATTAATGAATATAATTTCAACACGTTCCCTGCAGGAGAATGCTAACGCCTAGGAAATGTGAACATGGTAAAGTGCTTTGATAGCCTCAGCTTGGGGCTTTAAGTTTACTGAAACCTATGCAGCCACACTGAATTAGGTTTATTGACGTCCTACCCTATTAAACCCCCTCACTTACCTATTTTGAGGTGCCGGTCATCATGACTCTTTGCTTGACAAACTTGAACTCCACCAATGCATACGATCCAGCTGCCTCACAATCTGCCATCCACCTGACACTACATGGACAAAGACACCAAATTTACAGACTTACATTGTCATTTTGTGAGGGTGAGTACATTATATTTTACTCCAACTTCCTACAATAAAAATATTCTGGGTAAAAGGGGAACTTAATAATTGTTTCCAAGACTTCGCTGGATTATTTACGCAATATGAGGCCTATATTCGTGCATTTGTTCATAATATCAGAGCAGGCACGATGCCGCATATAATTGACATTCAGACGAACAGAACAATTGCTTTTTTACAACATTTAAATATGAAGTTGATATTATATAACTTTAATTATGTATTATATAACTTAAAAATGTATAATTATATATTAATTCATATGAAAAATTATTAAAATGAAAAAATATTGCCAGTTTCTTATATTTTTTTGGCTCCGCCAGCGGAAATAGTTCCAACACACAATTGTTCATTCATTCCTGAATGAACCATTGTTTCGAATGAATCAGTTGAGTAAATGATTCAATCACTCACTCATATTACTTCATTCACGAATGAATCAATGAATGAATCAGATCCCCACAACTAGCCTAATTAGACAGGAAGACACAATAAAATGACTTTTAAAAATACTTTACGATAATTTAAATGCCAGTTTAACCTTTTTCATGAATATATTACAAAAATAGTCATCCAGTAAGTATTGATAAAGACAAGCACTTTCCATTTAAATGAGTGCTGTAATTACGTTCTGAAAGCAGCGCCCTGAGAAGATTAACCATTAATTCAGATGAATCAGAGATTAGATTTATTCCTAAAGTTCATACTATTCAATATCTAATTTATCCAATCATATATGGTAATTTCCATGATAGTGATTTGTCTCTTTTACACCTGGTTTGTTGTCAGTTGTAATCGCTCTCCCACAACGATGGTCGTACAAAAAACCGTTAGTTTGAAATTTTCCAAGTCGATTCATGTGTAATCTGCCAGGTAACTAGCTTCTGATTGGCTGAATACTGTGACGCAAGCTTATTTTGATTGGCCACGTTCATTTTAAAAAAACGATTTCACCATTTTTCTTGGCCTAAATCCCTGAATTTGCAATAAATTACAAAAAAAATCTCAAAGAATGTGCAATTACATCAAATCGGGCCTTTCCATCAGGACATTTTTAGAGGAAAAATATACTATTAAAAAAATAAGCATTCAAAAATTTATATTTTTAACCTCAGAGATTCTCCTAAAATGTCCAAATTAAGTGTCAAACAGCAAATTGTGATTGGACAATATTGCACTAGACAATAACACTATTCTAGATGTTTATCATTTTTTATTGTTCATATTAGGAGAAACAGTTACGTCAAGATGAATGAGTGTTGATCTATACAGCAAAGTCATCTTAAAGAGTAGTTAATAAGTATTAGGAGTGACAGAAGTAACATTAATAATAATATTGAGAACCGTGTTATTTTCCAAAGACATATATGGATACAACAAGGATTATACATGGAGGATCAGCCAATCACTTGGCTGCTTGCTGGACACAGATGGCATCATGTAGGTCAGTGATTGGAGTTTGAGCTTTCCATTAGGTAAGCTTTTGGAAGCCAAAGTAACATGAAGGGAAACACATTTATAAGGACTGGTGCTTGTTGTGTCATTTGTTTCTGTGGGTTGAATAGGATATACTTTCACTTTACCTCAACAGTACATTATAGCTATATTAGTTGGACATAATCGTGTAGGAGTTATAGCAGTTATCTGCTTCAAATTGTACCGCACTCTGAAATCTGAAGATGCTGCCAATAATGTCAGATCTTCATATGTGTGTTTAAGTGTTTATTCAAATGAACAATCAAGTGTCTTTGTGTTATGCAGAATTACAGATCAGTAATTATTTAAAAAGTAACTTATTTATTTCACAATTATCGTTTGAAGGGTTTTTTGTATAGATTAAAGTGTTTTCATGCATGACAGAAGGGTGCGATTTTATACATACACACATATGTCCTTAACAATGTTGATCATGATCATAACCATGTAGTTTACTCTAGGACTAGACAAACAGGGAAACTTGTTACATTTTTAGACAGTTCTGTTCATTAAATATGTCTGAAGGCTGAGTTCTTGTCAAAATAGTTTCAGAGTTGTGTTCCATAAAAAAGTGGGATTTTAGGGAGTTCTAATATATGTTTTGTTCATAATCATACAGTATTTAATACTGGTCACACTACAAATTTCTTTGATTACATCATAAAAATTGTGATGAATGTTCTGTTTTCAAATGTTTAATTGTCAGTACAATATGTTGACTTCATTATGTATAATTCATAGGCACTAATGACAATTTAGATTTAGATTTAATCGATACTAACATGACATTAATGATGTATAAACACTGTTATGGTACTTTATAGATGTTGTGCGTAATGCAAACTGAACTACCACACATTTGTCACTTTTGTATTTGTTTTTACAATCTTCATGTTTAATGGTTTATGACTAATACTTCTGAAGTGGAATGCATCCCTTGAAGGCTAAATATGAAAGCCTGTTCATTTATTATTGGTGGGCAGGTATTAGTTAAGCCTAAACAGTGATTTTTGGATAGATTTAGTATGCCAGGGCATTAGGTAGACCTGCTGTTATGCTGTGTAGGCTATGGCTGCTATGTTAGTGTAATGAAAGAAAAACTGTATTTGTCAATAGATGATTTTTCTACTCTATACAAAGCATCTGTACTATTATGTAAACAAATCACCTATTTTAACAGTTTCAACAATTTCATCCGTTTCAGCATGCATGCAAAGACTAACAAACCAAACCACTGTATTGTCTATCTGTGCTTATGATCACTTAAAGTAACCTCCTACTAAAATAAACGTTTAACTAAACTGCTATTTGTTCAGTCTAAATTAATGAATATAATTTCAACACGTTCCCTGCAGGAGAATGCTAACGCCTAGGAAATGTGAACATGGTAAAGTGCTTTGATAGCCTCAGCTTGGGGCTTTAAGTTTACTGAAACCTATGCAGCCACACTGAATTAGGTTTATTGACGTCCTACCCTATTAAACCCCCTCACTTACCTATTCTGAGGTGCCGGTCATCATGACTCTTTGCTTGACAAACTTGAACTCCACCAATGCATACGATCCAGCTGCCTCACAATCTGCCATCCACCTGACACTACATGGACAAAGACACCAAATTTACAGACTTACATTGTCATTTTGTGAGGGTGAGTACATTATATTTTACTCCAACTTCCTACAATAAAAATATTATGGGTAAAAGGGGAACTTAATAATTGTTTCCAAGACTTCGCTGGATTATTTACGCAATATGAGGCCTATATTCGTGCATTTGTTCATAATATCAGAGCAGGCACGATGCCGCATATAATTGACATTCAGACGAACAGAACAATTGCTTTTTTACAACATTTAAATATGAAGTTGATATTATATAACTTTAATTATGTATTATATAACTTAAAAATGTATAATTATATATTAATTCATATTAAAAATTATTAAAATGAAAAAATATTGCCAGTTTCTTATATTTTTTTGGCTCCGCCAGCGGAAATAGTTCCAACACACAATTGTTCATTCATTCCTGAATGAACCATTGTTTCGAATGAATCAGTTGAGTAAATGATTCAATCACTCACTCATATTACTTCATTCACGAATGAATCAATGAATGAATCAGATCCCCACAACTAGCCTAATTAGACAGGTAAAATGACTAAAATGACTTTTAAAAATACTTTACGATAATTTAAATGCCAATTTAACCTTTTTCATGAAAAAATAGTCAAAATAGTCATCCAGTAAGTATTGATAAAGACAAGCACTTTCCATTTAAATGAGTGCTGTAATTACGTTCTGAAAGCAGCGCCCTGAGAAGATTAACCATTAATTCAGATGAATCAGAGATTAGATTTATTCCTAAAGTTCATACTATTCAATATCTAATTTATCCAATCATATATGGTAATTTCCATGATAGTGATTTGTCTCTTTTACACCTGGTTTGTTGTCAGTTGTAATCGCTCTCCCACAACGATGGTCGTACAAAAAACCGTTAGTTTGAAATTTTCCAAGTCGATTCATGTGTAATCTGCCAGGTAACTAGCTTCTGATTGGCTGAATACTGTGACGCAAGCTTATTTTGATTGGCCACGTTCATTTTAAAAAAACGATTTCACCATTTTTCTTGGCCTAAATCCCTGAATTTGCAATAAATTACAAAAAAAATCTCAAAGAATGTGCAATTACATCAAATCGGGCCTTTCCATCAGGACATTTTTAGAGGAAAAATATACTATTAAAAAAATAAGCATTCAAAAATTTATATTTTTAACCTCAGATTCTCCTAAAATGTCCAAATTAAGTGTCAAACAGCAAATTGTGATTGGACAATATTGCACTAGACAATAACACTATTCTAGATGTTTATCATTTTTTATTGTTCATATTAGGAGAAACAGTTACGTCAAGATGAATGAGTGTTGATCTATACAGCAAAGTCATCTTAAAGAGTAGTTAATAAGTATTAGGAGTGACAGAAGTAACATTAATAATAATATTGAGAACCGTGTTATTTTCCAAAGACATATATGGATACAACAAGGATTATACATGGAGGATCAGCCAATCACTTGGCTGCTTGCTGGACACAGATGGCATCATGTAGGTCAGTGATTGGATGGTTTAGCAATATGTTAACATCCCATACTCTGATCTCTAATGTTGCCTTTACTACATTTTAAAAAAATCATATTTCAGCTGGACCAGAAAGACAATCCTTCCCTTTTTGAATGAACATGTCATCTCTATATATACACACACACAGAGTAACTCCCAATGGATAATGATGATGATAATAATTGCATAAAAAACAAAGTTAATATAACTGGTATTAAAGGTTTTTAAAAAACACTACTGAATAGTACCTGGTAACCAAATTGTCGTCTGTAAAAATTTTTCCCCTCCCTTCCTTTCTGAAAAAAAAAAAGACTTTGTGGAGAGGGTCAAGACAATATAAAATGACTAAACTCTTCAGGTTAAACAAAACAAAACAAAAAACAGAATTTTATAGATGTTTTCACACATTCATCTCCTCCTTTAAATGTTCTCTTACATGCTCTTTCAACCAACCCTTCGCACACTCAAACACATACATACACAAGGACAATAGAAAAATACATATGATAAATGGCTAAAATGTAATGACAAATCAGAAACGAGGAATAAAAAAGTTCATTTAAGTGCCATCTCCCATAAACCATTAGCTTCTGTTTATCCTTCTCCCCATTCTTTAGTGCAGTCTTAGCCACCTCTTTCCAACAGGACTCGGCTGGTAGTGACAAAGCAGTTGCACAATTCCTTGAAATGTCAATCAGCAGGCCTGCAAAGCAGTGTCATAAAAGGCATTAAAACTTCTTAAGAGCTTACAAAGTCAGATTTGGAAGAACATCAGTAATTTAACTTCATTTGGGTAAACTATTGCTTTAAACCTGCTCAAAAGCTGCAGATATGTGCATCTTTCTGTGAAATACTTTGTGATGTAAACTAGTTGCAGTTCTGTACAATTCATTTATGAGATATGTTGGTGGTATTTGTCCATATTTTCTCGTTTACCAGCATTTGTAACATTTATAACTTAGAGAAAAAAGTAAACTTGCTGGTTTTCAAAGCTTGATATAAGCATGAGCTAGTCTTTGTTAGCTGGCATTGGTAACCTTAATCACCCATTTATAAGGCTAGTGTCCATTTTTAGTCAATCTTGCACAATCCCTGCAACAAAATTAACCTTTGTTTTCGTTTCATCTGTTCCTCTTAGTAGTGCTGAAGAAATGTGCCATGTAGAGAAAAAAATATCACTAATGTAAAATCATTTGCTCAATTATCCCTTCTCCTGATAGAAGTCTGAAATGGAATCATTTAAAAATATCATGTGCAAAAACTGAGGGTGATGTATTTATGGGCAAGTTAAGTAGTCGATTATGACATTGTCAGAAATTCTGAGGGAAGTTCACAGATCGCCATTTCAGACTGCCAAATTTAAAATGTAGTTTTTTAAACCATGGTTTTTGCCCACTTTTTCAATGGTCTTGGCTGAAAGGATTTTTCCCATTTATTTTTTCCATGGGGATTTTAACAAGTCTTTGTTGAAGAGTTATAAGCCATGAAGCAAACCAACCAGCTACATGGTGAATCGTGGCATTAGAAACTTTGATTTGAAGCAAAAAAGTATTTAAAAATGGGACAAAAGTACTAAACTGCATACTTAACAGCTTATGCCCTTTGGTGATTTGCACAGATTGGTGGAGATTTCTTTGCAGAATCATGGGTAATGTAGTTTTTCCACAAGGAAGTATGACATTATATTAACATTCTTCAAAATATCTTCTTTGGTGTTTAACATACAGGTTTGGAACTACTTGAGGGAGAATAAATGATGACAAAAGTTTCATTTTTGGGTGAACTGTCCCTTTAACAGCCTTGTAGCTCACAGTTGGTCTGTCTTCAAAGGTTTGTATTTATTAAAAATCAATTCCCCAATGGAGAAAATGAATGGGATGTTTACTTCCGTAACCCGACCGTTGCAATCCATAGTGGCCAAAGGGACAGAATTAGGGCTGGGTATTGTATATTTCAATAGCTGCTAACTGAAAATAGTTACCATGACAGTTTAAGGCCTTTTTTGTGACACTGCAAAGCAAGTCTAAAGAAAGACAACAACTCATAAGAGTTGATGTGCTCCTCCATCTCTCCTTTTCTCCTCAATTTGCAAACCTGCCCTCCCCTCCTGCCAGTCTGTATTTGCAAATCGTCCTCTGTCCCAAGGCAGTGTTTTATTTCCTATCCAATTCATGGTCCGTTTCTCCTCACACCACCTCCTCGCTCTCATTCTCCTCAAGTTCCTCTACGAATTCATGTGCTCCACCTGGATGGCAGAGGTGGAGACGGTGAGGCAGAGGTCTTTGTGGGCCGTCAGGTCGGCCACGGTGACCGGTTTGTACTGGATCTCTCCAACCGACACGGTCTTGTACTGATGCAGGTCGAAAGGGCAGGGTATTCCCTCTGTAACAGAGTAACTGGTTGGCGGGGTGGGGTTGGGTTGGTTCTGCGCTTGGGCCGCCGTTCCCGCTCCGGCCCCCCTGCCTCGCCCGCGACCCCTGCCGCTTCCCACGCCCGAGGGCTGAGCAGGATTCTGGCCCTGCTGGGCTTGCTGGGCAGCTACTGCGGCTGCTACCGTCAGAGGGTCTGGGTTGTGTTTTCGCATGTGTTTCATCAGGTACGTCTCCTAAAAAATAACAAAAACAGAAAAATGTGTCAACATTAAGTAAGGCTGCATGATGTATAATTTTTCAATCATGATTTCTCTCGATTTATTAGGCAAAATCGCCTGCAATATTTGCCCACTGGTTATTTATCCTGAAGGCACTGCATTTTAATTTGGCATTTGCGTTATCTTAAACTGGTAACAAGCAAGCGGCAACCTTCCGGGCTCTCTCGTGAAACCAACACGGAAGTGACTAAAACTGCAATTCATCGACTGGCCGCTAGAGGCTGGCTCCAAAAGGGAGTCAGTCCCAAAGACTCACCATGTTAAAATGCCCAACTTTACAGCAGAAAAAAATTGTTTACAGCCTGGTACAAAAAGTGGTTTTGGTCTATATAGCTAATTTTGCCCTTCATGACAACTGTGAGGGGGGTGAATATTTTTATAACTCATCCGTTTAAATTCTATTAAGG
>NW_015640094.1:70811-73153 GCF_001515625.1 Sinocyclocheilus rhinocerous | reverse complement strand
CCGTCGAGCTAGGTAGGCGGGGTTTGAGCAACCAGCTCCCGCCTCTTTGTGCCCATTTTCGATTATCCGGGAGTGACGCGCTGCCAAGATGGTGACAGCCGGCTCCGCCAACTTTGAGCTTCAAAAACGCTCTTCAAAAACCTACGGGTGACGTCACGGACACTACGTCCATGTTTTATACAGTCTATGGTAACAAGCCACCACAAGCTGGTTGCGGTTGCCAGATTTCAAGAGTTTAAATCCCCCAATCAGAGCTGCTTTCTTGCAACATTCTGAAATGTTTAACAGCTTAATGTCCTTAAAAACCACCAGCGAAAACCAAAATTCTCTCACATTTCTCTGGTCATAAATGCTACGACATTGGCACCATAATCCAAGTGGAAGGACAATTTTACGTTAAAGGGGACATAACACGCACAGTTTCTGTTCATCTTGAGTACCTAGAGCAGGGGTTCTCAACTCTGGCCCTCAAGGTCCACTTTCCTGCAGAGTTTAGCTCCAACCTTAATCAAACTCACCTGAACAAGCTAATCAAGTTATTCAGGATTACTACAAAGTTACTGGCAGGTTTGTTTGATTAGGGCTGGAGCTAAACTGTGCAGGACAGTGGACCTCGAGGGCCAGAGTTGAGAACCCCTGACCTAGAGAGTACTACTGCATATCCAACATATCTACGAAGAGTCTTTAGTTTTATCAGATTTATAAAAGATAGAGTTGTACCGCTTCTCTCTGAATACAGTCAAGATCCTGGAGGTGTGCTGTGGGCGGAGCTAAAGAGTCACGAGCACGCAAAGCTTTTGCCTAGCGATCGTCTGCAAGCTGTGATATCGACATAAATAATTCCCTTAATGCTGGGTTCTTCGGAAAGCTGAACAAGGTTATCTATCACTCACAACCAAAAATATACTTCTTTGGTGACATTGTTGATTTTGCGATCTAGAAATAAAATGACAAATCCTTCGAGAAAGTGCTGCTGACGACTTCCGTAACACGAATGAAGCACGTTGTTAAACTGCATGTTAAGAGTTTTCTTCTTGTAGAAAACCATTATAAAGAAAATGCATTTGCGCTCTCCCTACATTACAGAAAAATCTCTGATGAGCTGAAATCACCAGCAAACATTTGTTAGTTTAATAATCACTGCTGAGATATTCTGCTCAAATTAAAGTGTAATACAGCCAGTCTCTTTCACGCAGTCGTTTGCACCTTTAAATCTGCAAGCAAACCATGCGTGTTGACTTTTCTTGACTCGTGCTTATGTCGAAGTGCAATAATTCTGATGAATGACAAAAATAATGACAAATATAATCATGATTGAGAAATGTCCAAAATAATTGCGATTAAGTATCGTAATTATCAAATAGCCCTAACACAGTAATATCTAAAACTTTCGACATCTCTAACAAACTCATATCTATAATTTTAGCTTAATAAAATGAAGATTGACAAGATGGAGGACCAAGGATTGAGGTATCATGGGTGGGATCTTACAGATGTGTAGGCGCGGTTGCAGAGGCCACAGGAGAAGAGTTTGGCGTGTTTCACCGTATGTGTAGACAAGTGAACCTCTAAGCTGGTCGCATCTGTGTAGCCGCGGTTGCAATTGTGACATTTGTATGGCTTGTCCTTGTTGTGCTGTCTTCGATGAGACTGAAAAAAACAAGTAAATGTCATGACAGCAGCCTTGATGTTAATGTTAACATGAAATTGACAAGCAGATTTTTAGCAGATTTTTGGAGACAGTTACAGCGACATGTTGCTAAGTAGCTACCAAACTAAAATATTTATAATGGTCTGAATTAATAAACAACACAAAGGAATATATGGCAATGATTTATGCAATTACAACTTAGTGTCAGTTATGGATGGGAATCTGAAGAATGTAATGCAAATGTAATGCATTTAAGTGCCCTAAGATAATTTCAGATTTTAACAGACATTTGACAAATCCAATTTTTGCACAATGTATGTTTACAGACCTTTTAATGACATAAATGCACGCTAATATTTGGTCACTACTACCATTCAAAAGTTTAAAGCCAGTATTGCGTTACTCCATAAAAAAGTAACTAATTACGTTACTTACTTTTTATGGAAAGTAATGCATTACGTTACTTTTGCGTTACTTTTTAAATCGGGACAGGGCTTGCTTGTTTTTTTTATTTTTATTTTTTTTTTATTTTTGGCAAATATAAAAGCCTTTTCACACCAAAAGTGAAATGAATAAGCCTCAGGCTGAAGGGAAAGTAAATTTACGTCCGTACAGTAGAATGCAGAAGAACACATTTCAACACACTTCAGCAATCAAAAAAGACACACAACTGTTTGTCTAGCGTAATTTG